>NC_081799.1:1496400-1523900 GCF_963082965.1 Carassius carassius
AAAAGCTTAAAGCACCTGGTATTCCCAGGCGGTCTCTGATCCAAGTATTAACCAGACCTAAACCTGCTAAGATTCAGAGATCGGGCATTGACTCTTTTTTTTTTTTTTTGCAAGATTATTACATACTTCGTGAAAAGTTTCCAAAAAGCTTAAAGCACCTGCTATTCCAAGGCAGTCTCCAATCCAAGTACTAACCAGGCCCAAACCTGCTAATATTCAGAGATTGGGCATTGACTCTTTTTTTTTTTTTTTTTGCAAGATTATTATATACTTAGTGAAAAATTTCCAAAAAGCTTAGAGCACCTTGCTATTCCAAGGCGGTCTCCCATCCAAGTACTAACCAGGCCCAAACCTGCTAATATTCAGAGATCGGGCATTGACTCTATTTTTTTTTTATTTTTTTGCAAAATTATTAAATACTTAGTGAAAAATTTCCAAAAATCTTACAGCACCTGGTACTCCCAGGCGGTCTCCCATCCAAGTACTAACCAGGCCCAAACCTGCTTAGCTTTCGAGATCAGGCATAGCCAGGTTGGTATGGCCGTAAGCGAAGATTGCTGCAAAGAGAGGGCTATTTAAAGATCAGCCATTCTAATCGCCAATACATTATATAAGTAGGGAAGAAAACCCAAAAGTTTACAGCACCTAGTATTCCCAGGCGGTCTCCCATTCAAGTACTAACCAGGCCCAACCCTGCTTAGCTTCCGAGATCAGACGAGATCAGGCATAGCCAGGTTGGTATGGCCGTAAGCGAAGGTTGCTGCAAAGAGAGGGCTATTTAAAGATCAGCCATTCTAATCGCCAGTACACTATATTAGTAGGAAAGAAAACCCAAAAGCTTAAAGCACCTGGTATTCCCAGGCAGTCTCTCATCCAAGTACTAACCAGACCCAAACCTGCTAATATTCAAAGATTGTGCATTGACTCTTTTTTTTTTTTTTTTGCAAGATTATTATATACTTAGTGAAAAATTTCCAAAAAGCTTAAAGCACCTGGTATTCCCAGGCGGTCTCTGATCCAAGTACTAACCAGACCTAAACCTGCTAAGATTCAGAGATTGGGCATTGACTATTTATTTTTTTATTTTTTTGCAAGATTATTACATACTCAGTGAAAAATTTCCAAAAAGCTTAAAGCACCTGCTATTCCAAGGCAGTCTTCCATCCAAGTACTAACCAGGCCCAAACCTGCTAATATTCAGAGATTGGGCATTGACTCTTTTTTTCCCCAAGATTATTATATGCTTAGTGAAAAATTTCCAAAAAGCTTAAAGCACCTTGCTATTCCAAGGCGGTCTCCCATCCAAGTACTAACCAGGCCCAAACCTGCTAATATTGAGAGATCGGGCATTGACTCTATTTTTTTAATTTTTTTGCAAAATTATTAAATACTTCGTGAAAAATTTCCAAAAAGCTTACAGCACCTGGTACTCCCAGGCCGTCTACCATCCAAGTACTAACCAGGCCCAAACCTGCTAATATTCAGAGATTGGTCATTGACTCTTTTTTTTTTTTTTGCAAGATTATTATATACTTAGTGAAAAATTTCCAAAAAGCTTAAAGCACCTTGCTATTCCAAGGCGGTCTCCCATCCAAGTACTAACCAGGCCCAAACCTGCTAATATTCAGAGATCGGGCATTGACTCTATTTTTTTTATTTTTTTGCAAAATCATTAAATACTTAGTGAAAAATTTCCAAAAAGCTTACAGCACCTGGTACTCCCAGGCGGTCTCCCATCCAAGTACTAACCAGGCCCAAACCTGCTAATATTCAGAGATCGGGCAATGACACTATTTTTTTTTTTTGCAAGATTATTATATAATTAGTGAAACATTTCCAAAAAGCTTACAGCACCTGGTATTCCCAGGCGGTCTCCCATCCAAGTACTAACCAGGCCCAAACCTGCTTAGCTTCCGAGATCAGACGAGATCGGGCATAGCCAGGTTGGTATGGCCGTAAGCGAAAACTGCTGCAAAGAGAGGGCTATTTAAAGATCAGCCACTCTAATCTCCAGTACATTATGTACGTAGGGAAGAAAACCCAAAAGCTTACAGCACCTGGAATTATTCCCAGGCAGTCTACCATCCAAGTAGTAACCAGTACCAAACATGCTAAGATTCGGAGATCGGGCATTGACTCTTTTTTTTTTTTTTTTTTTTGCAAGATTATTATATAATTAGTGAAACATTTCCAAAAAGCTTACAGCACCTGGTATTCCCAGGCGGTCTCCCATCCAAGTACTAACCAGGCCCAAACCTGCTTAGCTTCCGAGATCAGGCATAGCCAGGTTGGTATGGCCGTAAGCGAAAACTGCTGCAAAGAGAGGGCTATTTAAAGATCAGCCACTCTAATCTCCAGTACATTATATAAGTAGGGAAGAAAACCCAAAAGCTTAAAGCACCTGGAATTATTCCCAGGCAGTCTACCATCCAAGTAGTAACCAGTACCAAACATGCTAAGATTCGGAGATTGGGCATTGACTCTTTTTTTTTTTTTTTTTTTTGCAAGATTATTATATAATTAGTGAAAAATTTCCAAAAAGCTTACTGCACCTGGTATTCCCAGGCGGTCTCCCATCCAAGTACTAACAAGGCCCAAACCTGCTTAGCTTCCGAGATCAGACGAGATCTGGCATAGCCAGGTTGGTATGGCCGTAAGCGAAGGTTGCTGCAAAGAGAGGGCTATTTAAAGATCAGCCATTCTAAACCCAGTACATTATATAAGTAGGGAAGAAAACCCAAAAGCTTACAGCACCTAGTATTCCCAGGCGGTCTCCCATCCAAGTACTAACCAGGCCCAACCCTGCTTAGCTTCCGAGATCAGGCATAGCCAGGTTGGTATGGCCGTAAGCAAAGGTTGCTCCAAAGAGAGGGCTATTTAAAGATCAGCCATTCTAATCGCCAGTACATTATATAAGTAGGAAAGAAAACCCAAAAGCTTAAAGCACCTGGTATTCCCAGGCGGTCTCTCATCCAATTACTAACCAGACCTAAACCTGCTAAGATTCAGAGATTGGGCATTGACTCTTTTTTTTTTTTTTGCAAGATTATTATATACTTAGTGAAAAATTTCCAAAAAGCTTAAAGCACCTGGTATTCCCAGGCGGTCTCTGATCCAAGTATTAACCAGACCTAAACCTGCTAAGATTCAGAGATCGGGCATTGACTCTTTTTTTTTTTTTTGCAAGATTATTATATACTTAGTGAAAAATTTCCAAAAAGCTTAAAGCACCTTGCCATTCCAAGGCGGTCTCTCATCCAAGTACTAACCAGACCTAAACCTGCTAAGATTCAGAGATTGGGCATTGACTCTTTTTTTTTTTTGCAAGATTCTTATATACTTAGTGAAAAATTTCCAAAAAGCTTAAAGCACCTTGCTATTCCAAGGCGGTCTCTCATCCAAGTACTAACCAGACCTAAACCTGCTAAGATTCAGAGATTGGGCATTGATTCTTTTTTTTTATGCTTTGCAAGATTATTATATACTTAGTGAAAAATTTCCAAAAAGCTTAAAGCACCTGGTATTCCCAGGCGGTCTCTGATCCAAGTATTAACCAGACCTAAACCTGCTAAGATTCAGAGATCGGGCATTGACTCTTTTTTTTTTTTTTTTGCAAGATTATTACATACTTCGTGAAAAGTTTCCAAAAAGCTTAAAGCACCTGCTATTCCAAGGCAGTCTCCAATCCAAGTACTAACCAGGCCCAAACCTGCTAATATTCAGAGATTGGGCATTGACTCTTTTTTTTTTTTTTTTTGCAAGATTATTATATACTTAGTGAAAAATTTCCAAAAAGCTTAGAGCACCTTGCTATTCCAAGGCGGTCTCCCATCCAAGTACTAACCAGGCCCAAACCTGCTAATATTCAGAGATCGGGCATTGACTTTTTTTTTTTTTTTTTGCAAGATTATTACATACTTAGTGAAAAATTTCCAAAAAGCTTAAAGCACCTGTTATTCCAAGGCAGTCTCCCATCCAAGTACTAACCAGGCCCAAACCTGCTAATATTCAGAGATCGGGCATTGACTCTATTTTTTTTTTATTTTTTTGCAAAATTATTAAATACTTAGTGAAAAATTTCCAAAAATCTTACAGCACCTGGTACTCCCAGGCGGTCTCCCATCCAAGTACTAACCAGGCCCAAACCTGCTTAGCTTTCGAGATCAGGCATAGCCAGGTTGGTATGGCCGTAAGCGAAGATTGCTGCAAAGAGAGGGCTATTTAAAGATCAGCCATTCTAATCGCCAATACATTATATAAGTAGGGAAGAAAACCCAAAAGTTTACAGCACCTAGTATTCCCAGGCGGTCTCCCATTCAAGTACTAACCAGGCCCAACCCTGCTTAGCTTCCGAGATCAGACGAGATCAGGCATAGCCAGGTTGGTATGGCCGTAAGCGAAGGTTGCTGCAAAAGAGGGCTATTTAAAGATCAGCCATTCTAATCGCCAGTACACTATATTAGTAGGAAAGAAAACCCAAAAGCTTAAAGCACCTGGTATTCCCAGGCAGTCTCTCATCCAAGTACTAACCAGACCCAAACCTGCTAATATTCAAAGATTGTGCATTGACTCTTTTTTTTTTTTTTTGCAAGATTATTATATACTTAGTGAAAAATTTCCAAAAAGCTTAAAGCACCTGGTATTCCCAGGCGGTCTCTGATCCAAGTACTAACCAGACCTAAACCTGCTAAGATTCAGAGATTGGGCATTGACTATTTATTTTTTTATTTTTTTGCAAGATTATTACATACTCAGTGAAAAATTTCCAAAAAGCTTAAAGCACCTGCTATTCCAAGGCAGTCTTCCATCCAAGTACTAACCAGGCCCAAACCTGCTAATATTCAGAGATTGGGCATTGACTCTTTTTTTCCCCAAGATTATTATATGCTTAGTGAAAAATTTCCAAAAAGCTTAAAGCACCTTGCTATTCCAAGGCGGTCTCCCATCCAAGTACTAACCAGGCCCAAACCTGCTAATATTGAGAGATCGGGCATTGACTCTATTTTTTTAATTTTTTTGCAAAATTATTAAATACTTCGTGAAAAATTTCCAAAAAGCTTACAGCACCTGGTACTCCCAGGCCGTCTACCATCCAAGTACTAACCAGGCCCAAACCTGCTAATATTCAGAGATTGGTCATTGACTCTTTTTTTTTTTTTTGCAAGATTATTATATACTTAGTGAAAAATTTCCAAAAAGCTTAAAGCACCTTGCTATTCCAAGGCGGTCTCCCATCCAAGTACTAACCAGGCCCAAACCTGCTAATATTCAGAGATTGGGCATTGACTTTTTTTTTTTTTTTTTGCAAGATTATTACATACTTAGTGAAAAATTTCCAAAAAGCTTAAAGCACCTGTTATTCCAAGGCAGTCTCCCATCCAAGTACTAACCAGGCCCAAACCTGCTAATATTCAGAGATCGGGCATTGACTCTATTTTTTTTATTTTTTTGCAAAATCATTAAATACTTAGTGAAAAATTTCCAAAAAGCTTACAGCACCTGGTACTCCCAGGCGGTCTCCCATCCAAGTACTAACCAGGCCCAAACCTGCTTAGCTTCCGAGATCAGGCATAGCCTTTTTTTTTTTTTTTTTTTTTTATTAAGAAATTTCAATCAATAAAATACAATAGATTAAACGCAATCAACAGAAAATACAGAACATTGCCTTTACACATCCCTACATTACACATCTTTCCTTTACATAGATAATTTAAAAATCTCCTTCACTTCCTGGCAGCTTCCACATTAAATCATTTAAAACACAATAAACTTTTGGGGTAAAAACATCATAAAAAGAGTCTAACATATTTACACCTTTAAAGTACACATACAGTCTTTCAGTATATAATTCTGTTTTTCTTTTAAACATCCTCCAAACATCCAACACAATTTTTTCCTTTTTAGCCACAGTTCTTCTGTCCCATATTGCACTTTTCATTAGCATTACACACAGATTAATGAAACTTTTGTTTTGAAACTTTTTTTCCCAACCAAACATCACAACTCTGTTCCATTCCATTCCATTTTCATCCCACTCCTCAGTCACATCTTTAATTAAACATTTACATTTCCTTAAAAAGTCCTCTAGCTCTCTACAATGTAAAAACATATGTAAAATCCCCTCTTCCTCTTCCTGGCACACTTTACACAGAGCATTTTCTTCCATTCCTATTTTATTTAAAATAACATCAGTAAAAACCACTTTATGCCTTATAAAATACTCCAAACATTCCAATTTTGTTTCCACACATTTCCCCGTCATGTTTCTCCATATACACTCTTTTTTTAAATCTTTGAATTTCTGCACCCAGTAACCATTTGCAATCGGCTCTTTAAAAACATCATCTCTAAAAGCACAATAAATCATTTTCACAGTACATTCCTTAAAATCATACAGTTTTCCCCCTAATTTCACATGAATACATTTCTCTTTTGGCTCTCCTTCCATACTTTCTATTCTTTTTATCCACTCTTTAGGTATTGCATTTTTAATGATTTCATATTTATTTTGTATTACTTGTTCACTGTAATCCTCTTTTGCCTCCTCCATTGCATCTACAATAAATTGTGTTGGTAAAAACCCTTCTTTAAATTCATACAAAACATCTCTCACTCTTGTTATCCCCACTTCCATCCATTTCTTTAAAAAAATTCCTTTGTCTTGTTTTAAAATGTTTTGGTTTAAAAACAGAGGTTGATTTAAAATGTTTTCTCTCCCATGTGGATCATACTCAAGTCTATCTAAAAATTTTCCCCAGGCACTAAACATTTCCCTATAAAACTCTGGTAAGCACTCTGTCATCCAATTCTTTGTTTTCATCCATAAAATCCCATCCCCCATGTTAAAATCCCCACATTTGTTTAAAAAATATTCCATTGTTTTTTTCCATGCAGTTTTGTGACCATCATCTAGATATTTTTTTACTATTTTAATTCTTAAGCTATTTTTTCTCTGTTCAACATCAATTAATCCCATCCCTCCTTTCCCTATTTCTCCTATTAATGTACTATATGCAATTCTTGACGGTTTACTATTCCATAAAAAATCTAAAAAACATTTTTTCAACCTTGTCTCCACCCACATTGGCATAGCAGTCACATATAAAACATACCACAACTTTGACACCATTAACACATTTAAAATTAAAACCTTCCCTTTTAAACTTAATGTCCTCAATTTCCAAAAATTTAACCTTCTTTCAATACCTCCTACTATTTCTTCCCACATTTTTTCTTTAACATTCCTTTCTTCTTTTCCCATTAGAACACCTAAAATCCTTATTTCTTTTGTTTCTTTAAAATGAAAATACTCTGTTAAAACAGTCACTCCTCCAAATCTCATATATATAGTTTTTTCTTCATTTATCTTACCTCCTGATCCCCTACAAAACATCTGTACTACTTCCATTACTTTATTAACACTCTCTATATCTTTAACTATTATTGTCGTATCATCTGCATATTGAAATATTTTTTCATTTCCCCCACTTCCTTCAATGTTTATCCCTCTTATGTCTTTGTCTATTTTAATAGCTAATCCCAATGGTTCTGCAACTAAAGAATATAAAAGCGCTGATAATGGACATCCTTGTCTTATTGATCTAGTAATTTTAAAACATTCAGTTAAAAAACCATTACACTGTATTCTTGTTATTGCTCCCCTATATAAAATTGTAATCCACTTGATAAAATTTTCCCCAAACCCGTACCTTCTTAAAATTCCAAATAAATATTCATGCTCCACTCTATCAAAAGCCTTTTCGAAATCCAAACTAATAACATATCCTTTTTTGTTTTTTTCTTTCATATATCTTATTCTATCTATTATACTTAAAGTTGTGTCCGCTATATCTTTCCCTTTAACTCCATACACTTGATTTGTTTCAATAATGGTTGGCATTACCTCTTTCAATCTGTTGGCTAAAACTTTTGTTAAAATTTTCAGATCTGTATTCAACATTGTAATTGGTCTATAATTTTTTAAGTCTACTTTATCTCCTTTTCTTTTATATATCAACTTTAATAATCCCATCCCCATTCTCTGATTCATTTCTTCTTTTTTAAAGATCTCTTCATATACTTCTTTTAAAATACTGGTTAAAAAATCTTTAAAAACAATATAAAATTCACTCCCCAAACCATCTATACCTGGACTTTTATTTTTGTTTAATTCACTTATTGCTCTTTTTATCTCTTCTTCTCTTATCTCTTCATCACACTCTTTTATGTCTACTTCTCCTACTGTTGTTTTTATTTGCTTAAGTAACTCCAATTTCTCTTCTTCCTTCAACCCCTCAGTACTAAACAGGTTCTCATAATATGCTTTTACTTCTTTTAATATTTCCTCATTTGTTTCCACCACTACACCATTTTTTCCTCTTATTTCTTTAATCATTCCAGCTTTCCCTCGTATTTTTTCTAGATCAAAGAAAAATTTTGTACATTTTTCTCCCTCCACAGTATATTTAGCTTTGCTTCTTAGTCTTGCTCCTTCATATTTTTTCTCTTCCATTTCTTTCAATATTCCCTCCAATTCTTTTATTTTTTGTATATCTTTCCCATTCTCATTTAATTCCTTTTCCAATTTTTCTCTTACATATCTGTATTAATTTGCAATACTTTATTGTGAATTTTTTAACTAAATATTTAACATTTTCCCACCATATCCTTTTAACTTCACTGTCCATTTCATTCTCCTTTTCTTTTTCAATAATTTCTTTAATACTTAAAACATACTCCTCATTCTTCAAAACCTCTACATTTAACACCCATACACCCGGCCCTCTTTTC
Source organism: Carassius carassius (assembly GCF_963082965.1). NCBI lineage: Eukaryota > Metazoa > Chordata > Actinopteri > Cypriniformes > Cyprinidae > Carassius > Carassius carassius. Next base: position 1,505,191 of record NC_081799.1, read on the forward strand.
ACTGAACTCCAGTCTACTTGCAAAAAAATTGGTTTATGGTCACTTAAGCTTGATTCTTCATATTTAATGTTACCGATATATCCTTCAATGTTCCTTGTACACAAAATAAAATCAATCCTTGTCTTACACATAAAATTCCCTACTAATTGCCTCCTTGAATATTCTTTCTTTTTTTCATTTCTTTCTCTCCATACATCAATCATATTATTTTCTTCCATTAATAGTTTCAGTTCTTTTCTTCCTTTATCATTTTTAAAAACCATTCCCTCACCCATTTCTAATTTACTGAAAACGGTATTAAAATCACCCATCATAATAACTTCTTTATGCTTTTTTAAAAAAATCTCTTAATACATTAAAATATTCCTTCTTTTCATTCTCTACAGTCGGTGCATGAATATTAACTACAATAACTTTTTTCTCCTCATACTCCATTTCAACCGCAATACATTTCCCATCTACGTCATTATATATTGTTTTACATGATACCCCACAGTTTTCTTTTATTAAAATCGCAACTCCTCTTCCAAGCCTCCCATCACCATTGTTATATAAAATCTCTCCGCTCCACCTTTTCCTTATTTCAGTCATGTACTCTTCCCTCCAGTTAGTTTCTTGTAATAAAATCACATCCTCTCCTTTACACATTTCTTTCACCTTTTCAAATTTACCCATGTCCATCAATCCCCTTGCATTAAAAGTAACACAACTTAAAACCATTAAAATAAATAAAAATAAATACATAAAAACCATTATTTTCCATCTTCTCCCTCCAGCCCTCTTAACACTTCATATCTGTTTACACTTTTTACTCGGCCCCTTGTCATTAACTTTTTTCTTGCATTTTCCACATTTGGTTTTACCTTTAATGTTCTTCTTCTACTTTGTCCTCTCTCCCCTCTGTCTTTTCCCATGTTGTCCATCCTTGTTTCTTCTTCACTGTCCATTTCTTTGTTTTGATCATACATTCCCTGTTCATCCCTCTCCACATTATCCAAAAGATTTTTAAAACTGTCAGATATTTCCATTTCTGTCCATTGGGTATTCTGTTCTGCTGTTTGTTCCTCATCCATCTCATTCTTTTTTCCTTCTTCTTCTTCCTCTTGGTTTCCTGTTCCTCCTTCTGTTTCCTTTTGTGATAATCCTTCATCCCCTTGTCCTTCATCAATATCTCCTTCCTCTTCAGTGTTTCCTTCATGCACCTGTCCGTCCACCCGATGCTCCAGACCTCCTTCCTCTCCCTCCATCCAACACTCACACTTGTTTAAAATCTTTTGACACTCCGGGCATCTGACCGCATTGCAATCCCTTGCGAAATGTCCCCTTTCCTCGCACTTGTGACACTTAAATTCAGGGCATTCTTTGAGCAGATGATCCGGGCTCATGCACAGCTTACAGGTCTTCACCTGGTGGCTGTGCATCACCCTAAAGTACTGCGGCCCTTCTGCTGTTTCCAGCTTTGTGCTGTAGGGCAATGATGCCACCTCCTTGGGGAATCTCACTTTTAAAAACCTTGTTCCATCCTCTATTTCAGTGCCCGGGTAGCATCTTCTTTTTAATTTTGAAATGGGATTAACTCCCCATCCCTCCAATTTTCTAAAAATGTCTTTATCATCAAGGTAGACGGGCAGGTGCATGAAGGAAACAACATAATCTCTATTTTGCAGTTTCTTTATCTCACAGTTAACTCCTTTAATTAACAATCCCTCAGTCAGTTCATCACATGTTTCTTCTTTCTCCATTGTCAGTTCATATTCCTTTCCTTGTCTTGGCCTTAGTGCTAAAATTTTACCATATCCACATTTTTCCGTCACCGCTTTAATAATATCCACAGCTCTCACCTCATTTACGTTCTCGACATTCACAATCACAGTTGCCTCCTTTAAGTATTTCCTTTCACCAATTTTATCTCTTGCATCTTGTTTTTTACCGTGTCCTGCTCGTTGTCGATACTCCACTCCAGGATCATTTGCCATGCGTGTCTCTCCAGCCAGTCCAGGGTCATTTGCCATACGTGTCTCTCCAAGCAGTCCAGTGTCGTTTGCCATACGTGTCTCTCCAGCCAGTCCAGTTTCGTTTGCCATACGTGTCTCTCCAGCCATTCCAGTGTCGTTTGCCATGCGTGTCTCTCCAGCCAGTCCAGTGTCGTTTGCCAATAATCCGTCCATTGTACAAAAATCAAACAATAAATTAACCACCCTCCAGCCAGCAAGATGCTGCTGTTAGGTGGTTTAAAACAGAAAAAACACAAAAAATAAACTAAAGTCCAAAAACAACTCACAAAACAAACACTGACAGAAAAATCAAAATGGAGGAGAGCCTTCCTCTCCCAACTGCAGCCAACACTTCCTGTAGCTCTCTAGCGCCCTCAGGTTGGTATGGCCGTAAACGAAGGTTGCTGCAAAGAGAGGGCTATTTAAAGATCAGCCATTCTAATCGCCAGTACATTATATAAGTAGGAAAGAAAACCCAAAAGCTTAAAGCACCTGGTATTCCCAGGCGGTCTCTCATCCAAGTACTAACCAGACCTAAACCTGCTAAGATTCAGAGATTGGGCATTGACTCTTTTTTTTTTTTTTTTTGCAAGATTATTATATACTTAGTGAAAAATTTCCAAAAAGCTTAAAGCACCTGCTATTCCAAGGCAGTCTTCCATCCAAGTACTAACCAGGCCCAAACCTGCTAATATTCAGAGATTGGGCATTGACTCTTTTTTTTTTTTTTTGCAAGATTATTATATACTTAGTGAAAAATTTCCAAAAAGCTTAAAGCACCTTGCTATTCCAAGGCAGTCTCCCATCCAAGTATTAACCAGGCCCAAACCTGCTAATATTCAGAGATCGGGCATTGACTCTATTTTTTTTATTTTTTTGCAAAATTATTAAATACTTAGTGAAAAATTTCCAAAAAGCTTACAGCACCTGGTACTCCGAGGCGGTCTCCCATCCAAGTACTAAACAGGCCCAACCCTGCTTAGCTTCTGAGATCAGACGAGATCAGGCATTTTTTTTTTTTTTTTTTTTTTTTTTTATTATCAAAAGGTACATAAAAATAATAATAACATAACTCATATTTCCAACATTACACTTTCAATTGTATTACATGTTAATTCAATTTAACATATACAGCATCAATTTTGAATTTTAATCACATTACTTCACTCAAACCAAAACTAATTACCTAACTATAACATAACCTTGTCTTTTCAAAATTTTAAACTTAACCCTTCGGTTGTACTTATAAATCCATTTTCTTCTACAAATGCTTTTTCAAATTCTTCTTTGCTTAGGTATTTCCACATAATATACACACTCTTTCTAACAATACTCTTGAACATTCCAATCACATCTACTTTCTTTCTCTCAAAGTATGCCATATTCCTCCTCACCCATATTGCATATCTTGCATTACTCAAAATCAAATTCCAAAAATTCACATTTCTATCTTTATAATTTGTACATTCTCCAAATAAAAACAATTTTTTCCATTCATCCTCTGCAAACTCCTTTCCTATTCCATCTTTTATCAGTTTTTTCATTTTTGCATGAAACTCCTCAAGTTCTTTGCACTCAAAGAAGATGTGCATCAAGGTTTCAGCCTCTGTCTCACATACATCACATTCTCTACTCACATTTTTGTTCATTTGATGAATTACCACCTTTGTATAAATTCTGTTGTGTCGTAGCTTAAAGTCCAAATTCTCACAGTCCAGTCCATTGTATTTGACATTTAAGTTTCTCCATATTGTCTTTACCTTCATATCAGGAAAGAGTCTTGGCCATACCGCCTCTGATGCAGGCACTTTGATTTCCTTTCTGACCATCATTTGGTATATAGTTTTCACATTTATCTCCATCAAAAACTTTTTTCTCCCATTTTCCACAATATACATTTCAGGCATTCCCCAATCTCCCACTTTAACAGTTTCTCTTTCAATCCCTTCTACCCACTTTTTAGGCAGGCTTGTTTTAATGTTTTCAAACTCACCATCCACTTTTGCTTTGTCAATTGTATCATCCCACCCCACCACACAATCATATATTGCCCTATTTGGTAAGAAACCCTTTACATATTCATAGGCCAAGTCCTTTACTTTCCTTACCCCCGCTCTCATGAACAGCCTGTTGTAGAGCATTTTCCCTCCCCTCCTTATTCTTGGGTTCATAAAAATTGGCTGATTGTGTATTTGATTTATGTTTTCACATTCATAGTTTACATTTATCACAAATTCAGCCCATGCAGTAAACACTTCTTGATAAAACAACGGCAACTTTTCAATCATTGGCTTTTTTAAAACCATAAACACTCCCTCTTCACCACATCCACCACTTTCATTTAAATATTTTCTCATATACCCCTTCCAACCATATTCTGCTTTACCACATAAATATTTTTTGACTGTCTTAACTCTTATTGCCTTCCTTTTCACATCTAAATCTACCAAATTTAACCCCCCCTCACTATAATCTGCTATTAATGTTTTTGCTGATATTTTTGCTCTTTTCCCACCCCATACAAAATTATTCACAGCCTCTTTTATTCCATTTAACACCCAGTCTGGTAAATCAATTGCTCCCAACACATAATTACATTTAGATAACAATAAAGAATTAACCACCACAACTTTCCCTCTTAGTCTTAATTCCCTTAGTCTCCAATACTGTAACACTTGCTTGATTTTGTTTAGCACCCCTGACCATGTTGCATCCCTTGCCTCTTTTGCATTCTCTCCTACGTTTACCCCTAAAATTTTTATAAAGTCTTTCGTTATTCTGAATGGAATATCTGACCCTTCAACCCTTACTCCTCCTATACTCATTATTTCAGATTTATCAACATTTATTTTTGCACCTGACGCTTCCCCATATTTTTCTATCTGTTTTCTTATTTTATTTATACTCTCTATATCCCTAACTGTAAAAGTTGTATCATCTGCATATTGGTGTATTACACTAAATCCCCCCTTTGGTATTTGAATACCTTTAATTTCCTTATCTTTTTTTATTAGTGTCGCCAGCGGCTCGGCTGTTATTGAATATAATATTGCAGACAACGGACAACCTTGCCGTACTGACCTCTCTAAAGGGAAGGGGTCAGTTAACATCCCATTAACTTTAACACAACTTTTAGCATTTCCATATATTATTTTTATCCACTTTTGCATCCTCTCTCCAAACCCAAATCTCCCCATTGTCTGTTCTATAAAGCTGTGTTCCACCCTGTCAAATGCCTTATTTAAGTCTATAGATAAAACCAATCCCCCTTTCCCATCTTTCCCCATCCCTTCTACTACGTCTCTTATTGTGCAAATTGTGTCTGTAATGTCTCTACCATTTATGCTATAGGCTTGGCTTAATGATACTATTGATCCTACTACCTCTTTTATCTTATTTGCCAGCACTTTTGTCAATATTTTATAATCTGTGTTTAGAAGACTCAATGGTCTATAATTCCCTAGCTTAAGTGGACTTCCTTTATTTTTATATAGTATTGTAATTACTCCTAACCCCATAGACTCTGGCATTTCCCCTCTCTCTTCCATACTCCTATAAACCTTCAACAATATTGGTGATACAATCTCTTCAAAGGTCTTATAAAACTCATGCGTTAAGCCATCTGAGCCTGGGCTTTTGTTCTTTTTTGTCTGTTTTATTGCTTCTTTTATTTCTTCGATAGTTATAACACTCTCACATATATTTTTCTCGTTTTCACTTAACCTTTTACTCACAGTATTTAAAACTTCATCCACACACTCCCGTTTTACCCCTTCTTTCTTAAATAGCTTTTTATAAAATATTTCTACTTCTCTTATTATCCCCACATAATCAGTAATCTTCTCATCTTTTTCATTTTCCAGCTCTGTTATATGCTTTTTCCTCTGTTTTTTCTTTTCTAAGTTTAGAAAGAACTTCGTGCTTCGTTCTCCCTCTAATGCATACTGTGCTCTACTCCTTATTATTGCACCCTTACTTTTTTCTTTTTCATACTCTTCTATTTCTGCTTTTATTTGCATAAAGCGTTCTTTGTCTTGCTCAGGATTACCTTCTATTTTTTCTGCTTCCCTCTTCAATTCATTTTGCATATCCTCAATTTTACTCCTTCTCATAAAATCCCTTTGTTTTGCATATCTAATACTTCTTTTTTTAATTGTCCCTTTCATTTTTTCCCACCACTCACATACATTTTCATCAAATAACACATTTTGCATTTCATAATCTATACATTTTTTTATATTTTCTTTGTATGTCTCTTCTTTTAGCAAGTCTGCATTCAAACACCACATTCCTCCCCCCCTCTCCACCTCGTTTACATCCATCTTAACCATCATCATAGCATGGTCACTTATTCCCACAAACTTATATTTCACATTTTTTACATATTTTAACATTTCCCTTTTGGTTAAACATAAATCTATTCTGCTCTGTTTTAAAACACCCATCACCAATTGTCTTCTAGAGAAGTCTTTTTTGTAGGGATTTCCTTCCCTCCATACATCAACTATATCGTCATCTTGCATCCATTCAGTTAGATATTTCCTGGATGCATCTGATTTAAAGTTTGCGCTACTTGATGCATCCAGTCTCGTGCACCATACGTTGAAATCCCCAACTATAATAAAGTTGCCTTTACATAACGGCTTAATTTCTTTAAAGATTTCTTTTCTTTCGTTTTCAATATTAGGTGCATAAATGTTTATCAGCCTGAAACATTCATTTTGGAACACAAATTCAGTCACTAACAGTCTTCCATTACCATCCTTGTATACTTGCTTCACATTATTCAATATATCTCCTTTTATAAGAGTTGCCACGCCGCAGGATTTTGCGTTCCCATGATTCACAAAAATTTCCCCTTCCCACCTCTTCCTTATGTTGTCCATTATATCATCAGACCAATGTGTTTCTTGCAAACAGAATATTTCAGCTTTTAACAATCCCTTCACCTTCTCAAACTTATTTACATCTCTTAATCCATTGCTATTCAAACAGGCAATGTTCATAAAGCCCCACATAGCAAGTATTGTCGTTTTTAACAGAATCATCCTCATTTTGTTAATTCCAGACACTTACTTTCTGTCGTGTGCTCCTCTATTTGTTTCTTCTTTCTTTTCTTCTGCACCCTTTCCCTTTTGCTTGTGTCCATGTCCTCGTCCTCAATTGTCACCGGATTTTCTGGCACCTCTCTCTTCCCTCCAGCTCTCTCCGCCTGCAACATTTCTTCTTGCCTTTTCGCATTGTCACCCTCCTGACTCTTGCCATCAGCTTTCATTCCCTCCCCTTCTCTGTCTTCACACTCCAAGACGTTCCTTTCCATCTTTTTTCCAGGTTCCGCTTCCTTCTCTTCCTTTTTTTTCTCTCTCTCTCTCCATCTCCTCCCTGAAGCATCCTCCTCTTGATCACTCACATCCACAATCGCTCTCCACTCCGTTGTTCTTTCTTCCCAACTCCATACATCACTTCTCTCTTCTTGTCCAGTCATTTCACCTACCTCTCCTTCGATCTCCACCTCCTCATCCACTTCATACTGATTCGAATCCTTCCCATTGCTGTTTCTCTCACCTATCTCTGCTGGGGTTTCACACACACATAATCCAGGTCGCATATTGCACATATTGCAGTTCTCTTCCTTGCACTCTCTCGCGTAATGGCCTTGCTTTTGACATTTAAAACATCTGAAGCTTGGACAGTCTCTTACAATATGGCCTGGCTGAATGCACAGGCGACAGACTTTCACTTGCCTATCATGTATTACTCTGAAGTGCTCAGTCCCTCCTAATGTCTCAAACTTTGTTGAATACGGCAGTGATTTTACCACCTCATTGAACTTTACCTTTAAAAATCTTGTTCCATCAGCGATATCCGTCCCCGGCCACATTCTCCTTCTAACACTTGAGGCCGCTTTAACTCCCCATTCTGACAGCTTTCTTAGTATCTCTTCATCCTGTATGTACATTGGTAACCCAAGGAACGAGACCACCATCTCCATACAGTCTACCTCTTTCGCCATCACCCGACTATTCTTTATCTTAAGCCCGTCCAACAATTTCTTCTTTCCTTTGTCCTCCTCCATTGTCAACTCATATTCTTTCGGTGTTTTGAATCTACATCCGATCACCACTCCACATTCTTCTCTTACTTTCTTCAGTATCTCCATCATTGTTAGTCTATCTTCTCCTTCTATTTCCACCAGCACTGTGAGCCTCTTTTCATAATGCCTTTTTCTTTGGCCCAGCTCTCCGTCCATTTCTCTTGTGTTCCTTTTCTCCTGGCCTTTTGCATTCTCCATTTGTTACACCGTGTTATGTCCTTCTCAGTACAGAAAGTATTTATCCCCAAACAGCAAATGCTGTTTGGGGATTAAATGACTTAAACGCAAACCAGTTCCCCTTTTTTAAAACGGTTGTTTTTAACATCAAGGCTTCAGTTTCCAATTTTCAAATCTCCACACTTGTTGTTTGATATCCCCTGCAAGCTGTACCACTTCCTGCTTCCACTAGGGCGTGCTCAGGCTGGTATGGCCGTAAGCGAAAACTGCTGCAAAGAGAGGGCTATTTAAAGATCAGCCACTCTCATCTCCAGTACATTATATAAGTAGGGAAGAAAACCCAAAAGCTTACAGCACCTGGAATTATTCCCAGGCAGTCTACCATCCAAGTAGTAACCAGTACCAAACATGCTAAGATTCGGAGATCGGGCATTGAGTCTTTTTTTTTTTTTTGCAAGATTATTATATAATTAGTGAAACATTTCCAAAAAGCTTACAGCACCTGGTATTCCCAGGCGGTCTCCCATCCAAGTACTAACCAGGCCCAAACCTGCTTAGCTTCCGAGATCAGACGAGATCGGGCATAGCCAGGTTGGTATGGCCGTAAGCGAAAACTGCTGCAAAGAGAGGGCTATTTAAAGATCAGCCACTCTAATCTCCAGTACATTATATAAGTAGGGAAGAAACCCCAAAAGCTTACAGCACCTGGAATTATTCCCAGGCAGTCTACCATCCAAGTAGTAACCAGTACCAAACATGCTAAGATTCGGAGATCGGTCATTGACTCTTTTTTTTTTTTTTTTTTTGCAAGATTATTATATAATTAGTGAAACATTTCCAAAAAGCTTACAGCACCTGGTATTCCCAGGCGGTCTCCCATCCAAGTACTAACCAGGCCCAAACCTGCTTAGCTTCCGAGATCAGACGAGATCGGGCATAGCCAGGTTGGTATGGCCGTAAGCGAAAACTGCTGCAAAGAGAGGGCTATTTAAAGATCAGCCACTCTAATCTCCAGTACATTATATAAGTAGGGAAGAAACCCCAAAAGCTTACAGCACCTGGAATTATTCCCAGGCAGTCTACCATCCAAGTAGTAACCAGTACCAAACATGCTAAGATTCGGAGATCGGTCATTGACTCTTTTTTTTTTTTTTTTTTTGCAAGATTATTATATAATTAGTGAAACATTTCCAAAAAGCTTACAGCACCTGGTATTCCCAGGCGGTCTCCCATCCAAGTACTAACCAGGCCCAAACCTGCTTAGCTTCCGAGATCAGACGAGATCGGGCATAGCCAGGTTGGTATGGCCGTAAGCGAAAACTGCTGCAAAGAGAGGGCTATTTAAAGATCAGCCACTCTAATCTCCAGTACATTATATAAGTAGGGAAGAAAACCCAAAAGCTTACAGCACCTGGAATTATTCCCAGGCAGTCTACCATCCAAGTAGTAACCAGTACCAAACATGCTAAGATTCGGAGATCGGGCATTGACTCTTTTTTTTTTTTTTTTTTGCAAGATTATTATATAATTAGTGAAACATTTCCAAAAAGCTTACAGCACCTGGTATTCCCAGGCGGTCTCCCATCCAAGTACTAACCAGGCCCAAACCTGCTTAGCTTCCAAGATCAGGCATAGCCAGGTTGGTATGGCCGTAAGCGAAAACTGCTGCAAAGAGAGGGCTATTTAAAGATCAGCCACTCTAATCTCCAGTACATTATATAAGTAGGGAAGAAAACCCAAAAGCTTACAGCACCTGGAATTATTCCCAGGCAGTCTACCATCCAAGTAGTAACCAGTACCAAACATGCTAAGATTCGGAGATCGGGCATTGAGTCTTTTTTTTTTTTTTGCAAGATTATTATATAATTAGTGAAACATTTCCAAAAAGCTTACAGCACCTGGTATTCCCAGGCGGTCTCCCATCCAAGTACTAACCAGGCCCAAACCTGCTTAGCTTCCGAGATCAGACGAGATCGGGCATAGCCAGGTTGGTATGGCCGTAAGCGAAAACTGCTGCAAAGAGAGGGCTATTTAAAGATCAGCCACTCTAATCTCCAGTACATTATATAAGTAGGGAAGAAACCCCAAAAGCTTACAGCACCTGGAATTATTCCCAGGCAGTCTACCATCCAAGTAGTAACCAGTACCAAACATGCTAAGATTCGGAGATCGGGCATTGACTCTTTTTTTTTTTTTTTTTGCAAGATTATTATATAATTAGTGAAACATTTCCAAAAAGCTTACAGCACCTGGTATTCCCAGGCGGTCTCCCATCCAAGTACTAACCAGGCCCAAACCTGCTTAGCTTCCGAGATCAGACGAGATCGGGCATAGCCAGGTTGGTATGGCCGTAAGCGAAAACTGCTGCAAAGAGAGGGCTATTTAAAGATCAGCCACTCTAATCTCCAGTACATTATATAAGTAGGGAAGAAACCCCAAAAGCTTACAGCACCTGGAATTATTCCCAGGCAGTCTACCATCCAAGTAGTAACCAGTACCAAACATGCTAAGATTCGGAGATCGGTCATTGACTCTTTTTTTTTTTTTTTTTTTTGCAAGATTATTATATAATTAGTGAAATATTTCCAAAAAGCTTACAGCACCTGGTATTCCCAGGCGGTCTCCCATCCAAGTACTAACCAGGCCCAAACCTGCTTAGCTTCCGAGATCAGACGAGATCGGGCATAGCCAGGTTGGTATGGCCGTAAGCGAAAACTGCTGCAAAGAGAGGGCTATTTAAAGATCAGCCACTCTAATCTCCAGTACATTATATAAGTAGGGAAGAAAACCCAAAAGCTTACAGCACCTGGAATTATTCCCAGGCAGTCTACCATCCAAGTAGTAACCAGTACCAAACATGCTAAGATTCGGAGATCGGGCATTGACTCTTTTTTTTTTTTTTTTTGCAAGATTATTATATAATTAGTGAAACATTTCCAAAAAGCTTACAGCACCTGGTATTCCCAGGCGGTCTCCCATCCAAGTACTAACCAGGCCCAAACCTGCTTAGCTTCCGAGATCAGGCATAGCCAGGTTGGTATGGCCGTAAGCGAAAACTGCTGCAAAGAGAGGGCTATTTAAAGATCAGCCACTCTAATCTCCAGTACATTATATAAGTAGGGAAGAAAACCCAAAAGCTTACAGCACCTGGAATTATTCCCAGGCAGTCTACCATCCAAGTAGTAACCAGTACCAAACATGCTAAGATTCGGAGATCGGGCATTGAGTCTTTTTTTTTTTTTTGCAAGATTATTATATAATTAGTGAAACATTTCCAAAAAGCTTACAGCACCTGGTATTCCCAGGCGGTCTCCCATCCAAGTACTAACCAGGCCCAAACCTGCTTAGCTTCCGAGATCAGACGAGATCGGGCATAGCCAGGTTGGTATGGCCGTAAGCGAAAACTGCTGCAAAGAGAGGGCTATTTAAAGATCAGCCACTCTAATCTCCAGTACATTATATAAGTAGGGAAGAAAACCCAAAAGCTTACAGCACCTGGAATTATTCCCAGGCAGTCTACCATCCAAGTAGTAACCAGTACCAAACATGCTAAGATTCGGAGATCGGGCATTGACTCTTTTTTTTTTTTTTTTGCAAGATTATTATATAATTAGTGAAACATTTCCAAAAAGCTTACAGCACCTGGTATTCCCAGGCGGTCTCCCATCCAAGTACTAACCAGGCCCAAACCTGCTTAGCTTCCGAGATCAGACGAGATCGGGCATAGCCAGGTTGGTATGGCCGTAAGCGAAAACTGCTGCAAAGAGAGGGCTATTTAAAGATCAGCCACTCTAATCTCCAGTACATTATATAAGTAGGGAAGAAAACCCAAAAGCTTACAGCACCTGGAATTATTCCCAGGCAGTCTACCATCCAAGTAGTAACCAGTACCAAACATGCTAAGATTCGGAGATCGGTCATTGACTCTTTTTTTTTTTTTTTTTTTTGCAAGATTATTATATAATTAGTGAAAAATTTCCAAAAAGCTTAAAGCACCTGCTATTCCAAGGCAGTCTTCCATCCAAGTACTAACCAGGCCCAAACTTGCTAATATTCAGAGATTGTGCATTGACTCTTTTTTTTTTGTTGCAAGATTATTATATACTTAGTGAAAAATTTCCAAAAAGCTTAAAGCACCTTGCTATTCCAAGGCGGTCTCTCATCCAAGTACTAACCAGACCTAAACCTGCTAAGATTCAGAGATTGGGCATTGACTCTTTTTTTTTTTTTTTTGCAAGATTATTATATACTTAGTGAAAAATTTCCAAAAAGCTTAAGGCGCCTGGTATTCCCAGGCGGTCTCTGATCCAAGTACTAACCAGACCTAAACCTGCTAAGATTCAGAGATCGGGCATTGACTCTTTTTTTTTTTTTGCAAGATTATTATATACTTAGTGAAAAATTTTCAAAAAGCTTAAAGCACCTTGCTATTCCAAGGCGGTCTCTCATCCAAGTACTAACCAGACCTAAACCTGCTAAGATTCAGAGATTGGGCATTGACTATTTATTTTTTAATTTTTTTGCAAGATTATTACATACTCAGTGAAAAATTTCCAAAAAGCTTAAAGCACCTGCTATTCCAAGGCAGTCTTCCATCCAAGTACTAACCAGGCCCAAACCTGCTAATATTCAGAGATTGGGCATTGACTCTTTTTTTTTTGCAAGATTATTATATACTTAGTGAAAAATTTCCAAAAAGCTTAAAGCACCTTGCTATTCCAAGGCGGTCTCTCATCCAAGTACTAACCAGACCTAAACCTGCTAAGATTCAGAGATTGGGCATTGACTCTTTTTTTTTTTTTTTTTTGCAAGATTATTACATTTTTCGTGAAAAATTTCCAAAAAGCTTAAAGCACCTGCTATTCCAAGGCAGTCTTCCATCCAAGTACTAACCAGGCCCAAACTTGCTAATATTCAGAGATTGTGCATTGACTCTTTTTTTTTTTGTTGCAAGATTATTATATACTTAGTGAAAAATTTCCAAAAAGCTTAAAGCACCTTGCTATTCCAAGGCGGTCTCTCATCCAAGTACTAACCAGACCTAAACCTGCTAAGATTCAGAGATTGGGCATTGACTCTTTTTTTTTTTTTTTTTGCAAGATTATTATATACTTAGTGAAAAATTTCCAAAAAGCTTAAAGCGCCTGGTATTCCCAGGCGGTCTCTGATCCAAGTACTAACCAGACCTAAACCTGCTAAGATTCAGAGATCGGGCATTGACTCTTTTTTTTTTTTTGCAAGATTATTATATACTTAGTGAAAAATTTCCAAAAAGCTTAAAGCACCTTGCTATTCCAAGGCGGTCTCTCATCCAAGTACTAACCAGACCTAAACCTGCTAAGATTCAGAGATTGGGCATTGTCTATTTATTTTTTAATTTTTTTGCAAGATTATTACATACTCAGTGAAAAATTTCCAAAAAGCTTAAAGCACCTGCTATTCCAAGGCAGTCTTCCATCCAAGTACTAACCAGGCCCAAACCTGCTAATATTCAGAGATTGGGCATTGACTCTTTTTTTTTTTGCAAGATTATTATATACTTAGTGAAAAATTTCCAAAAAGCTTAAAGCACCTTGCTATTCCAAGGCGGTCTCCCATCCAAGTACTAACCAGGCCCAAACCTGCTAATATTCAGAGATCGGACATTGACTCTATTTTTTTTTTTATTTTTTTGCAAGATTATTATATACTTAGTGAAAAATTTCCAAAAAGCTTAAAGCACCTTGCTATTCCAAGGCGGTCTCTCATCCAAGTACTAACCAGACCTAAACCTGCTAAGATTCAGAGATTGGGCATTGACTCTTTTTTTTTTTTTTTTTGCAAGATTATTACATACTTCGTGAAAAATTTCCAAAAAGCTTAAAGCACCTGCTATTCCAAGGCAGTCTTCCATCCAAGTACTAACCAGGCCCAAACTTGCTAATATTCAGAGATTGTGCATTGACTCTTTTTTTTTTTTGCCAGATTATTATATACTTAGTGAAAAATTTCCAAAAAGCTTGAAGCACCTGGTATTCCCAAGCGGTCTCTGATCCAAGTACTAACCAGACCTAAACCTGCTAAGATTCAGAGATTGGGCATTGACTCTTTTTTTTTTTTTTTGCAAGATTATTATATACTTAGTGAAAAATTTCCAAAAAGCTTGAAGCACCTGGTATTCCCAAGCGGTCTCTGATCCAAGTACTAACCAGACCTAAACCTGCTAAGATTCAGAGATCGGGCATTGACTCTTTTTTTTTATTCTTTGCAAGATTATTATAAACTTAGTGAAAAATTTCCAAAAAGCTTAAAGCACCTTGCTATTCCAAGGCAGTCTCCCATCCAAGTACTAACCAGGCCCAAACCTGCTAATATTCAGAGATCAGGCATTGACTCTATTTTTATTTTTTTTTGCAAAATTATTAAATACTTAGTGAAAAATTTCCAAAAAGCTTACATCACCTGGTACTCCCAGGCGGTCTCCCATCCAAGTACTAACCAGGAAAAAACCTGCTTAGCTTCCGAGATCAGACGAGATCAGGCATAGCCAGGTTGGTATGGCCATAAGCGAAGGTTGCTGCAAAGAGAGGGCTATTTAAAGATCAGCCATTCTAATCGCCAGTACATTATATAAGTAGGGAAGAAAACCCAAAAGCTTACAGCACCTAGTATTCCCAGGCGGTCTCCCATCCAAGTACTAACCAGGCCCAACCCTGCTTAGCTTCCGAGATCAGACAAAATCAGGCATAGCCAGGTTGGGATGGCCGTAAGCGAAGGTTTCTGCAAAGAGAGGGCTATTTAAAGATCAGCCATTCTAATCGCCCGTACATTATATAAGTAGGAAAGAAAACCCAAAAGCTTAAAGCACCTGGTATTCCCAGGCGGTCTCTCATCCAAGTACCAACCAGACCTAAACCTGCTAAGATTCAGAGATTGGGCATTGACTCTTTTTTTTTTTTTTTTTTTGCAAGATTATTATATACTTAGTGAAAAATTTCCAAAAAGCTTAAAGCACCTGGTATTCCCAGGCGGTCTCTGATCCAAGTACTAACCAGACCTAAACCTGCTAAGATTTAGAGATCGGGCATCGACTCTTTTTTTTTTTTTTGCAAGATTATTATATACTTAGTGAAAAATTTCCAAAAAGCTTAAAGCACCTGGTATTCCCAGGCGGTCTGTGATCCAAGTATTAACCAGACCTAAACCTGCTAAGATTCAGAGATCGGGCATTGACTCTTTTTTTTTTTTTTTTGCAAGATTATTACATAGTGAAAAATTTCCAAAAAGCTTAAAGCACCTGCTATTCCAAGGCAGTCTTCCATCCAAGTACTAACCAGGCCCAAACCTGCTAATATTCAGAGATTGGGAACTGACTCTTTTTTTTTTTTTTTTTTGCAAGATTATTATATACTTAGTGAAAAATTTCCAAAAAGCTTAAAGCACCTTGCTATTCCAAGGCGGTCTCTCATCCAAGTACTAACCAGACCTAAACCTGCTAAGATTCAGAGATTGGGCATTGATTCTTTTTTTTTATGCTTTGCAAGATTATTATATACTTAGTGAAAAATTTCCAAAAAGCTTAAAGCACCTGGTATTCCCAGGCGGTCTCTGATCCAAGTATTAACCAGACCTAAACCTGCTAAGATTCAGAGATCGGGCATTGACTCTTTTTTTTTTTTTTTTGCAAGATTATTACATACTTCGTGAAAAGTTTCCAAAAAGCTTAAAGCACCTGCTATTCCAAGGCAGTCTCCAATCCAAGTACTAACCAGGCCCAAACCTGCTAATATTCAGAGATTGGGCATTGACTCTTTTTTTTTTTTGCAAGATTATTATATACTTAGTGAAAATTTTCCAAAAAGCTTAAAGCACCTTGCTATTCCAAGGCGGTCTCCCATCCAAGTACTAACCAGGCCCAAACCTGCTAATATTCAGAGATCGGGCAATGACACTATTTTTTTTTTCTTTGGCAAGATAATTATATAATTACTGAAAAATTTTCAAAAAGCTTAAAGCACCTGGTATTCCCAGGCGGTCTCTCATCCAAGTACCAACCAGACCTAAACCTGCTAAGATTCAGAGATTGGGCATTGACTCTTTTTTTTTTTTTTTTTTGCAAGATTATTATATACTTAGTGAAAAATTTCCAAAAAGCTTAAAGCACCTGGTATTCCCAGGCGGTCTCTCATCCAAGTACCAACCAGACCTAAACCTGCTAAGATTCAGAGATTTGGCATTGACTCTTTTTTTTTATTCTTTGCAAGATTATTATATACTTAGTGAAAAATTTCCAAAAAGCTTGAAGCACCTGGTATTCCCAAGCGGTCTCTGATCCAAGTACTAACCAGACCTAAACCTGCTAAGATTCAGAGATCGGGCATTGACTCTTTTTTTTTATTCTTTGCAAGATTATTATAAACTTAGTGAAAAATTTCCAAAAAGCTTAAAGCACCTTGCTATTCCAAGGCAGTCTCCCATCCAAGTACTAACCAGGCCCAAACCTGCTAATATTCAGAGATCAGGCATTGACTCTATTTTTATTTTTTTTTGCAAAATTATTAAATACTTAGTGAAAAATTTCCAAAAAGCTTACATCACCTGGTACTCCCAGGCGGTCTCCCATCCAAGTACTAACCAGGAACAAACCTGCTTAGCTTCCGAGATCAGACGAGATCAGGCATAGCCAGGTTGGTATGGCCATAAGCGAAGGTTGCTGCAAAGAGAGGGCTATTTAAAGATCAGCCATTCTAATCGCCAGTACATTATATAAGTAGGGAAGAAAACCCAAAAGCTTACAGCACCTAGTATTCCCAGGCGGTCTCCCATCCAAGTACTAACCAGGCCCAACCCTGCTTAGCTTCCGAGATCAGACAAAATCAGGCATAGCCAGGTTGGGATGGCCGTAAGCGAAGGTTTCTGCAAAGAGAGGGCTATTTAAAGATCAGCCATTCTAATCGCCCGTACATTATATAAGTAGGAAAGAAAACCCAAAAGCTTAAAGCACCTGGTATTCCCAGGCGGTCTCTCATCCAAGTACCAACCAGACCTAAACCTGCTAAGATTCAGAGATTGGGCATTGACTCTTTTTTTTTTTTTTTTTTTGCAAGATTATTATATACTTAGTGAAAAATTTCCAAAAAGCTTAAAGCACCTGGTATTCCCAGGCGGTCTCTGATCCAAGTACTAACCAGACCTAAACCTGCTAAGATTTAGAGATCGGGCATCGACTCTTTTTTTTTTTTTTTGCAAGATTATTACATAGTGAAAAATTTCCAAAAAGCTTAAAGCACCTGCTATTCCAAGGCAGTCTTCCATCCAAGTACTAACCAGGCCCAAACCTGCTAATATTCAGAGATTGGGAATTGACACTTTTTTTTTTTTTTTTTTTTTTGCAAGATTATTATATACTTAGTGAAAAATTTCCAAAAAGCTTAAAGCACCTTGCTATTCCAAGGCGGTCTCTCATCCAAGTACTAACCAGACCTAAACCTGCTAAGATTCAGAGATTGGGCATTGATTCTTTTTTTTTATGCTTTGCAAGATTATTATATACTTAGTGAAAAATTTCCAAAAAGCTTAAAGCACCTGGTATTCCCAGGCGGTCTCTGATCCAAGTATTAACCAGACCTAAACCAGCTAAGATTCAGAGATCGGGCATTGACTCTTTTTTTTTTTTTTTGCAAGATTATTACATACTTCGTGAAAAGTTTCCAAAAAGCTTAAAGCACCTGCTATTCCAAGGCAGTCTCCAATCCAAGTACTAACCAGGCCCAAACCTGCTAATATTCAGAGATTGGGCATTGACTCTTTTTTTTTTTTGCAAGATTATTATATACTTAGTGAAAATTTTCCAAAAAGCTTAAAGCACCTTGCTATTCCAAGGCGGTCTCCCATCCAAGTACTAACCAGGCCCAAACCTGCTTAGCTTCCGAGATCAGACGAGATCTGGCATAGCCAGGTTGGTATGGCCGTAAGCGAAGGTTGCTCCAAAGAGAGGGCTATTTAAAGATCAGCCATTCTAATCGCCAGTACATTATATAAGTAGGAAAGAAAACCCAAAAGCTTAAAGCACCTGGTATTCCCAGGCGGTCTCTCATCCAAGTACTAACCAGACCTAAACCTGCTAAGATTCAGAGATTGGGCATTGACTCTTTTTTTTTTTTTTGCAAGATTATTATATACTTAGTGAAAAATTTCCAAAAAGCTTAAAGCACCTGGTATTCCCAGGCGGTCTCTGATCCAAGTATTAACCAGACC
The DNA here is from genome assembly GCF_963082965.1 of Carassius carassius. Lineage (NCBI taxonomy): Eukaryota > Metazoa > Chordata > Actinopteri > Cypriniformes > Cyprinidae > Carassius > Carassius carassius. Next base: position 1,523,692 of record NC_081799.1, read on the forward strand.
TAAACCTGCTAAGATTCAGAGATCGGGCATTGACTCTTTTTTTTTTTTTGCAAGATTATTATATACTTAGTGAAAAATTTCCAAAAAGCTTAAAGCACCTTGCTATTCCAAGGCGGTCTCTCATCCAAGTACTAACCAGACCTAAACCTGCTAAGATTCAGAGATTGGGCATTGACTCTTTTTTTTTTTTGCAAGATTCTTATATACTT
>NC_081799.1:2891400-2943900 GCF_963082965.1 Carassius carassius
CTTTCAGGGATGTAGAGGTCCTTTCTAGGTGCTGATCCAGCATCTGGTCTGGATACGTACTGGATCCGGGTGACTGCAGTGACCCTCTGATCTAGACACAGACTGGATCTGGTGGCCACGGTGACCTCGGAACAAGAGAGAAACAGACAAATATTAGCGTAGATGCCATTCTTCTAATGATGTAGCAAGTACATAGGGTGTTATGGGAAGTGTTTCCGGTTCCGGTTTACCTAATTAATGCAGCCTAAAAATCCTTTAACGGATTTGGATAATAAAAGCATATTAGTATGTTATGTGTATGCCAGGTTAAAGAGATGGGTCTTTAATCTAGATTTAAACTGCAAGAGTGTGTCTGCCTCCCGAACAATGTTAGGTAGGTTATTCCAGAGTTTGGGCGCCAAATAGGAAAAGGATCTGCCACCTGCAGTTGATTTTGATATTCTAGGTATTATCAAATTGCCTGAGTTTTGAGAATGTAGCGGACGTAGAGGGTTATAATGTAAAAGGAGCTCATTCAAATACTGAAGTGCTAAACCATTCAGGGCTTTATAAGTAATAAGCAATATTTTAAAATCTATGCGATGCTTGATAGGGAGCCAGTGCAGTGTTGACAGGACCGGGCTAATATGGTCATACTTCCTGGTTCTAGTAAGAACTCTTGCTGCTGCATTTTGGACTAGCTGTAGTTTGTTTATTAAGCGTGCAGAACAACCACCCAATAAAGCATTACAATAATCTAACCTTGAGGTCATAAATGCATGGATTAACATTTCTGCATTTGACATTGAGAGCATAGGCCGTAATTTAGATATATTTTTGAGATGGAAAAATGCAGTTTTACAAATGCTAGAAACGTGGCTTTCTAAGGAAAGATTGCGATCAAATAGCACACCTAGGTTCCTAACTGATGACGAAGAATTGACAGAGCAACCATCAAGTCTTAGACAGTGTTCTAGGTTATTACAAGCAGAGTTTTTAGGTCCTATAATTAACACCTGTGTTTTTTCAGAATTTAGCAGTAAGAAATTACTCGTCATCCAGTTTTTTATATCGACTATGCAATCCATTAGTTTTTCATATTGGTGTGTTTCACCGGGCTGCGAAGAAATATAGAGCTGAGTATCATCAGCATAACAGTGAAAGCTAACACCATGTTTCCTGATGATATCTCCCAAGGGTAACATATAAAGCGTGAAGAGTAGCGGCCCTAGTACTGAGCCTTGAGGTACTCCATACTGCACTTGTGATCGATAGGATACATCTTCATTCACTGCTACGAACTGATGGAGGTCATAAGTACGATTTAAACCATGCTAATGCACTTCCACTGATGCCAACAAAGTGTTCAAGTCTATGCAAAAGAATGTTGTGGACAATTGTGTCAAACGCAGCACTAAGATCCAATAAAACTAATAGAGAGATACACCCAAGATCAGATGATAAGAGCAGATCATTTGTAACTCTAAGGAGAGCAGTCTCAGTACTATGATACGGTCTAAATCCTGACTGGAAATCCTCACATATACCATTTTTCTCTAAGAAGGAATATAATTGTGTGGATACCACCTTTTCTAGTATCTTGGACAGAAAAGGGAGATTCGAGATTGGTCTATAATTAACTAGTTCTTTGGGGTCAAGTTGTGGTTTTTTGATGAGAGGCTTAATAACAGCCAGTTTGAAGGTTTTGGGGACATATCCTAATGACAATGAGGAATTAATAATAGTCAGAAGAGGATCTATGACTTCTGGAAGCATCTCTTTTAGGAGCTTAGATGTTATAGGGTCTAACATACATGTTGTTGGTTTAGATGATTTAACAAGTTTATGCAATTCTTCCTCTCCTATGGTAGAGAATGAGTGGAACTGTTCCTCAGGGGGTCTATAGTGCACTGTCTGATGTGATACTGTAGCTGACGGCTGAATGGTTGCAATTTTATCTCTAATAGTATCGATTTTAGAAGTAAAGTAGTTCATAAAGTCATTACTGCTGTGGTGTTGGGAAATGTCAACACTTGTTGAGGCTTTATTTTTCGTTAATTTAGCCACTGTATTGAATAAATACCTGGGGTTATGTTTGTTTTCTTCTAAAAGAGAAGAAAAGTAATCGGATCTAGCAGTTTTTAATGCTTTTCTGTAGGATATGTTACTTTCCCGCCAAGCAATACGAAATACCTCTAGTTTTGTTTTCCTCCAGCTGCGCTCCATTTTTCGGGCTGCTCTCTTTAGGGTCCGAGTATGCTCATTATACCATGGTGTCAAACTGTTTTCCTTAACCTTCCTTAAGCGTAAAGGAGCAACTTTATTTAAAGTGCTAGAAAAGAGAGAGTCCATAGTTTCTGTTACATCATCAAGTTGTTCTGAGGTTTTGGATATGCTAAGGAATTTGGATACATCAGGAAGATAACTTAAAAAGCAGTCTTTTGTGTTAGAAGTGGTGGTTCTTCCATACTTGTAACAAGAAGTAGAATTTACAATTTTGGCTATATGAATTTTGCAAAGAACTAAATAATGATCTGAGATATCATCACTTGGCTGAATAATTTCAACACCATCAACATCAATTCCATGTGACAGTATTAAATCTAGAGTATGATTTCGACAATGAGTAGGTCCTGAAACGTGTTGTCTAACACCAATAGAGTTCAGAATGTCTATAAATGCTGATCCCAATGCATCGTTTTCATTATCAACATGGATATTAAAATCACCAACTATTAAAACTTTATCTGCAGCCAGAACTAACTCGGATGTAAAATCACCAAACTCTCTAATAAAGTCTGTATGGTGCCCTGGTGGCCTGTATACAGTAGCCAGTACAAACATAACAGGGGATTTATCATTAACATTTGTTTCTTTGGATAATGTTATATGAAGCACCATTACTTCAAACGAGTTATACTTGAAGCCTGCCCTCTGAGAAATCCTGAAAACGTTGTTATAAATTGAAGCAACACCTCCACCTTTGCCTTTTAGACGTGGCTCATGTTTATAACAGTAATCTTGGGGGGTGGACTCATTTAAAATAATGTAATCATCAGGTTTTAGCCAGGTTTCTGTCAAACAGAGTACATCTATATTATGATCAGTGATCATATTATTTACAAAAAGTGTTTTCGTAGAAAGGGATCTGATATTCAATAAGCCAAGCTTTATCATTTGTTTATCCATATTGCATCTGTTTTTTATTTGTTGAACCTCAATTAAATTGTTAATCTTAACTTGGTTTGGACGTTTTTTGTATTTTCTAGTTCGGGGAACAGACACAGTCTCTATAGTGTGATATCTAGGTGAAAGAGTCTCTATGTGCTGAGAATTAACTGACCTCTGTGACGGGAGGCAGCTAGCAGACGGTCGGTTTAGCCAGTCTGTCTGCTTCCTGACCTGGGCCCCAGTTAGTCAAGTATAAACACTAAGACTATTTGCCATATTTCTAGAGAGAAGAGTGGCGCCACCCCAGGAGGGATGAAGACCATCTCTTTTCAACAGGTCAGGTCTGCCCCAAAAGCTCGTCCAATTGTCTATGAAACCTATGTTATTCTGTGGGCACCACTTAGACATCCAGCCATTGAGTAATGACAATCTGCTATGCATCTCATCACCACGGTAAGCAGGGAGGGGACCAGAGCATATTACAGTGTCTGACATCGTGCTTGCAAGTTCACACACCTCTTTAATGTTATTTTTAGTGATCTCCGACTGGCGAAGTCGAACATCATTAGCGCCAGCATGAATAACAATCTTACTGTATTTACGTTTAGCATTAGCCAGCACTCTTAAATTTGCCAAGATGTCAGGCGCTCTGGCTCCCAGTAAACATTTGACTATGGTGGCTGGTGTCTCTATATTCACGTTCCGTACAATAGAATCACCAATAACTAGAGCACTTTCATCAGGTTTCTCAGTGGGTGCATCACTGAGTGGGGAGAACCTGTTTAATGTTTTGATCGGAACAGAAGAGCGGTGTTTTGACCCACGACTACGCTGCCTCACCGTCACCCAGTTGCCCTGCTGCTGGGGCTCTGTTTCCGGAACCGAACAATGTACAGGAATCCCTGAGCTAGACGCATCCAAAGCCGTATCTAGAGCCCTAACATTCTTACTGTCCTCAATTAAAGTTTGGATGCGTGTCTCTAATTCTGAAATCTTCTCTGTCAGCCTAACTATTTCCCTGCATTTATCACATGTGAATCCCTCATCAGCGACAGAGATAGATAAACTGTACATGTGGCAAGAGGTGCAAGTAACAATGACGGGAGAAGCCATTACTCACCGTGCTTGATGAAATATTCTTACTGCGGTTGTTTGATGAACTTGTGAAAAACTGGAGCGAGAGGAGAAAAGAAAACAGCGATAGGTTCGAATGAAAACGCTTATGAAAAGCTAACGAGTGCTAACGCTTTTCAATGTGTACTGCAGTTTCTGCAGTTAAGGGAACACAGTGATAGCGATCTCGGTGGATCTGAATCTATGTGCCAGTTTCTCTGGACACGAACACTTCAGGTTTTCTTCGCTGTTGGTACATAGTTAAAATTTACTTGATCAAGCTTTTAAAACACTTCCATTCAAATTACTCTCGGACACACGCAGTGTTACGCGAGATTGCATTCACTTTGTGAACGGACACAACCAGGCAAACGTTATTCTTTAATGTTTAACCCAGGGAGTCAAATATCATTTGATTCGGCAGTGGAACAAGCAACGGCATTCAAACTATGAATACTGAGGCTTTGATAAATAAATTGAGGAACACGCTCAAACTATTCTTTATTCACTGATTTATTTCCCTTTTAAATCACTACAGTTTAGCTCCGTTCAGCGAACGGTGACTGAGATAGTATAGCTTTTGAGAGGCACTGGTACACTCAGTGAAATCAAATCAGCTATAAACAAGGCATTACAAAAATGAGGAACACGCTCAATTTTCTACCTTATTGCACAAATTCAGATGTTTACTTTTAAGTTCACTTACTGCTGTTAACAATGGAGAGGTGGACTTGAGTTACAGTCTCCTCTGCGTTCATTAATTAAAGGGGGCGCGCGCTGCTTACGTCACGGGTCACACACACACGTCTCGAACTCAGCTTCTCATCTTTCATCTGCAACAAAAGAAAATATAAAATAACTTAGTTTATGCTCACAACTTAGATTAAACTGCCCGCATTCTCCACCAATAAAATGTAAGGGAAACAGGTCAATTTAGCTCAAAGAGAATCATTTAAGATTTTAACTGGAATTTAAACAGAATCACTGTTTCACAGCTGATCACTGAGATGCCCTGCAATTCACTGAACAAGCCTTTTAACATCAAATCTGCACTGGATATTAATATCCGAACTATAGTGAAAACACTATTAATTAGCACAGTTACAAGATCGGCAGTTTAAGACATTAACTTGTTGTCATGGTGTCTGTTCTGTGTTTCCCTGGGTCTCCACTAGTGGTCTCACTTCCCCATAGGCACCTCACCGCAGGCACTACAATTCCCACAAGGCCTTGTCCCTTCATCACAGTAATTGCACTCCTGTTAATTGCACTCAGGTGTCTTCAATTCATAGTCATTACCTTGCCTATTTAAACCGGTCTGTTTCTGTTTGTTTCATGGAGTCCTTACTTTCCGTCACCTAGTTTCCTCACGTTCCCTTGTGGTTTTAGTTTCTTGTTTCCTGTTTCCTATTTGTTTTGTTTCTGGACGGATGTTCCTGGTTATGACCTTTAGCCTGTTTTTGGATTTTGATTTTGGATTACCCAATAAAACTCACACTGCTTTTGGATCTCTCGTCTCCTCTGTTCCCGATCATTACAGAAGGACTCCATCATGTCTAGATCCAGCGGTGTGGGACTTCGTGTCCATTCCCCAGCTAGTGTGGAGGAGCGGAGGGCAAAATTCCTCAAATTAACCACCCTCTGTCAAGAGGGGAATGAGGTGGGTGGTGTGGCACAAGTGTTCTGGACCCTGGCGGGTGGAATGGGATATAATGATGCAGCACAAAGTGGTTGCCAGCCCAGCGCCATGGCGCAAGATGGCCGCCAACCCAGCGCCACTGCGCAAGATGGCCGCAAGTCCAGCGCCACAGCACAAGGTGGCCGCCAGCCCAGCAACACAGCACAAGTTGGCCGCCGGCCCAGCGCCACTGCACAAGATGGCCACCGGCCAAGAAACATGGCACAAGATGGCCACCTGTCCAGCGCCTCTGCACAAGATGACAGCCACAGTTGACCCTCCAGAGTCAAGTCAGTTCCCGTTGACCCGCCAAAGTCCAGAGTCGGGTCAGGTCACCGTTGACCCTCCAGAGTCGGGTCAGGTCACCGTTGACACTCCAGAGTCGGGTCAGGTCACCATTGACACTCCAGAGTCGGGTCAGGTCACCGTTGACACTCCAGAGTCGGGTCAGGTCACCGTTGACACTCCAGAGTCGGGTCAAGTCACCGTTGACACTCCAGAGTCGGGTCAAGTCACCATTGACACTCATGAGTTAAGCACTACCACAGTTAGACCTCAGGAGTCAAGTCAAGTCACCGGTGATCTTCATGGGCAAAGTCAAGTTACCAGTGTTCTTCATGGGCAAAGTCAAGTCACCAGTGTTCTTCATGGGCAAAGTCAAGTCACCAGTGTTCTTCATGGTCAAAGTCAAGTCACCAGTGTTCTTCATGGGCAAAGTCAAGTCACCGACTATCTTCATGGGCAAAGGCAAGTCACCATTGATCTTCATGAGCAAATGCAAGTCACCATTGATCTTCATGAGCAAAGTCAGGTCACCAATGATCTTCATTAGCAGAGTCAGGTCACCAATGATCTTAATGAGCAGAGTCAAATCACCATTGATCTTCCTGAATCCAGTCAAAACACCACGGATCTACCAGAGTCTCTCCACGTCTCTGCTGAACTACCAGAGCCTCTCCACGTCTCTGCTGAACTACCAGAGCCTCTCCATGTCTCTGCTGAACTCTCTGAGCGCTCAACTTATCCTGTCGTGGCCACGGAGGCCACCCTTAACCTGTTCATGTTCTCTGTTTCAGACTTGCCTAATCAGACTTGCTCTCCTGTGTCATCGATCCCACTGTGGTAGTCCTCGGCGCCGCCCTGGTGGGCTCCTGTCCTGACCGCACGGCTGTGGTAGTCCTCTGCGCCGCCCTGGTGGGCTTCTGTCTCAACCGCACGGCTGTGGTGGTTTTCTGCGCCGCCCTGGTGGGCTTATGTCTCGACCGCATGGCTGTGGTGGTCTTCTGCGCTGCCCTGGTGGGCTTCTGTCTCGACCGCACGGATGTGGTGGTCTTCTGCGCCGTCCTAGTGGGTTTCTGTCTCGACCGCACGGCTGTGGTGGTCGTCTGCGCTGCCCGGGTGGGCTTCTGTCTCGACCGCACGGATGTGGTGGTCTTCTGCGCCGCCCTGGTGGGCTTCTTTCTCGACCGCACGGATGTGGTGGTCTTTTTGCTTTTTGGCACTTCCTGTCTCTGTTACCTTCTATTACCTGGCCCTCCGTCCCTCCCCCTGTTCCTCCGCCGGTCCACCTCCCTCCTGGTCTCTGTGTTCCTTGGGTTGTTCTTATGTTTGGGTGGAGCATCTGGTAGCTGCTCAGTAGAGGAGGGTTTAATGTCACGGTGTCTGTTCTGTGTTTCCCTGGGTCTCCAATAGTGGTCTCACTTCCCCATAGGCATAGTTTCTTGTTTCCTGTTTGTTTTGTTTTTGGACGGATGTTTCTGGTTATGACCTTTTGCCTGTTTTTGGATTTTGATTTTGGATTACCCAATAAAACTCACACTGCTTTTGGATCTCTCGTCTCCTGTGTTCCCGATCGTTACACTTGTAAGCACGAAACACAAGATACAAAAGATACTCTTTTTTTAATATGAATAAGGCTTTATTAGATAAATCTAACACATAAGCACATGCACTCAGACATTCATGCAAGTTGCAGGAAGATTGAAAGTTAGGGAAGAATGAGTTTAAGAGAATGAAAATGTGGAATACCAAGTTTACAGCAATACATGAAATTGCATAGACATAAACAGCCATCACTCACTTAATTAACTCTCGCATTGAGTTTCTCAATGAGGTTAAAATTATATTAGATACACCGGTACAAATGTCCGGAGGAGTTACTTGCATCTCCTGTGTTAAGGGGTTCCCTTTGTTTTCATTGAAAGGGGGTTTCCCAATTTTGCTGATTGGCTGGAAGTTCAGTAGTCGTTGGAGTGATGTCTTGGGAAGCCCGTGGTTGGGTGTTGGCTGACGATGTGGAGTTGTGTGGGCTGGTTGAAGTTGAACAGGCACTCGAGGTCGGACTCTGAGAAACGACGTTACAGGCGTGCAGAATGAAGCACGCTGGACCCGCGCACAAAGAATGCTAACAGTGATGACTAAAAGCATGACTAAAAGCAAAAGTTGTCTTGACCAATTAGATATTGTCTTTGCGAGCATCATAAATCATATGTTATCTTATCAAGCACGTGGTCTGAATTTTCCTGCTCTTGCAGGGTCTAATTTTGGACATCAGTTCGTAGCAGTAAATGAAGATGTATCATATCGATCACAAGTGCAGTATGGAGTACCTCAAGGCTCAGTACTAGGGCCACTACTCTTCACGCTTTATATGTTACCCTTGGGAGATATCATCAGGAAACATGGTGTTAGCTTTCACTGTTATGCTGATGATACTCAGCTCTATATTTCTTCGCGGCCCGGTGAAACACACCAATTTGAAAAACTAATGGAATGCATAGTCGATATAAAAAAACTGGATGACGAGTAATTTCTTACTGCTAAATTCTGAAAAAACACAGGTGTTAATTATAGGACCTAAAAACTCTGCTTGTAATAACCTAGAACACTGTCTAAGACTTGATGGTTGCTCTGTCAATTTTTTGTCATCAGTTAGGAACCTAGGTGTGCTATTTGATCGCAATCTTTCCTTAGAAAGCCACGTTTCTAGCATTTGTAAAACTGCATTTTTCCATCTAAAAAATATATCTAAATTACGGCCTATGCTCTCAATGTCAAATGCAGAAATGTTAATCCATGCATTTATGACCTCAAGGTTAGATTATTGTAATGCTTTATTGGGTGGTTGTTCTGCATGCTTAGTAAACAAACTACAGCTAGTCCAAAATGCAGCAGCAAGAGTTCTAACTAGAACCAGGAAGTATGACCATATTAGCCCGGTCCTGTCAACACTGCACTGGCTCCCTATCAAACATCGTATAGATTTAAAAATATTGCTTATTACTTATAAAGCCCTGAATGGTTTAGCACCTCAGTATTTGAATGAGCTCCTGTTACATTATAATCCTCTACGTCCGCTACGTTCTCAAAACTCAGTCAATTTGATAATTCCTAGAATATCAAAATCAACTTCGGGCGGCAGATCCTTTTCCTATTTGGCGCCTAAACTCTGGAATAACCTACCTAACGTTGTTCGGGAGGCAGACACACTCTTGCAGTTTAAATCTAGATTAAAGACCCATCTCTTTAACCTGGCTTACACATAACATACTAATATGCTTTTAATATCCAAATCCCTTAAAGGATTTTTAGGCTGCATTAATTAGGTAAACCGGAACTGGGAACACTTCCCATAACACCCTATGTACTTGCTACATCATTAGAAGAATGGCATCTACGCTAATATTTGTCTGTTTTTCTCTTATTCCAAGGTCACCGTAGCCACCAGATCCAGTCTGTATCCAGATCAGAGGGTCACTGCAGTCACCCGGATCCAGTGCGTATCCAGACCAGATGGTGGATCAGCACCTAGAAAGGACCTCTACATCCCTGAAAGACAGCGGAGACCAGGACAACTACAGCCCTAGATACAGATCCCCTGTCTCAGATGACCGCCAGGACAAGACCACAGGAAACAGATGATTCTTCTGCACAATCTGACTTTGCTGCAGCCTGGAATTGAACTACTGGTTTCGTCTGGTCAGAGGAGAACTGGCCCCCCGACTGAGCCTGGTTTCTCCCAAGGTTTTTTTCTCCATTCTGCCACCGATGGAGTTTCGGTTGCTTGCCGCTGTCGCCTCTGGCTTGCTTAGTTGGGGTCACTTCATCTACAGCGATAAATGCACAGACACTATTTTACTGAACAGAGATGACATCACTGTTTTCCTAATGAATGTTGTTCAGTTGCTTTGACGCAATGTATTTTGTTTAAAGCGCTATATAAATAAAGGTGACTTGACTTGACTTGACTTGACATGATTCCTATAACAAGAATATGATACATTTGACAAATAACTGATGGTCAGGAATGTTTCAAGCTAACAGATTCAAACACATACATACTAAACATGAATATGAGTCCTTAAGATATTCAATAGTTATTAAAAGACATTAGGGGTTGAACGACTACTGATTTCTACTAGTCGATTTTTTATAAAAAAAAAAAAAACGAGTTACTCGACTACACGTGGTTCATGCTACCATATTAAAGTAAAATAATTATTAATTTCTAAAATTATATTTATCATGCAAGCAGACAGATGTCATGACAAACATTTAGTGATCATTTGAACACGACTGAATCAATTCAATGTGCACATTTTCATTACATTAACTCTTTAAGCTAGTCTTAATGTTTAGTGAACTTCACTTAACAAATATGCGTGTGCCACGCAAACCAGCAAAAGATAAAGATGCATGTAGGACAAGTAGAAAATGTATCCATATATAAGTTGATTATTAGCCTGCTCTCGAGAGAGAACACGTTTGGTTTTTGAGAGATTGAGACACGCAGCGTGGCTCTTTGTGTGATGATAATGGATTGAGAGAGAGGACTCAAATGCGAGTGCAATGATAAATGTCTTTTAATGAAACAAAGTCTGGCCACAGGTATTCCAACAAACGCAAGGGAGAAATAGACTAACAGAAGATGACCCGTAGACTGGGTAGCACAAATGAACTGAGAAGACCTCTGTGGCAGGGGTGACCAGCAGACTGGTGAGGCGGAGGTTTACGAGACTCACGAAGAAGCCGGCGGTCGGTGCTCGCAGAGCGGGGAAGCCGAAGCAGCTTTCAGCTGGTAAGGTTCTGTGGGTGCAAATGGTAAGCACAGCGTAACTCCAGCAGTGGTAGATAAACTACTACCCAAACCCCGTTTCGACAAGATAGGACAGGACAGGACTAAACTAACGTGAAGACGCCAATAGTAGATACACATCAGTGACATCAAACAATCTGACAATGAGACAGGAAAAAGAGAGAATAGAAGTAGCCAAGATAATGAGACAGGATGAGAAACAGGTGGAGGGAAATGAGCCTAATGGGAAGTGGAAACAGCTGTTAGTAAAGAAACTAGAGAGTGATGGGAAAAGGAGAAGAGTTACCAGCAGAGGGAGACAGAGAAAGAAACAAGATCATGACAGGATCATGACAGTGGCGCTCCAGCGGAGGAACTCTGGCGAGACCGGAGGAAATCATCAATGAGCGAGGGGTCTAGGATGTCCTTGGGAGAAACCCAGCTTCTCTCCTCAGGACCATACCCCTCCCAATCGACCAAATATTGGTGCCCACGCCCCCGACGGCGCATGTCTACGATCTTGCGGACAGTGTAGACCGGGGAGCCTTTAATACGAACGGCAGAGAAAGATGCGGGACGGGGGGAGTGGGAGAACGGCTTAATGCAAGAAACGTGAAACACCGGGTGAACACGACGAAGATTAGGTGGCAAACGAAGTTTGACGGCGACAGGATTAATGATCTTGACAATGCGGAACGGTCCGATAAAGCGGGGAGCCAGTTTATGAGAATCAGATTGGAGAAGTAAATTGGAAGTAGATAGCCATACTCTCTGACCAGAAACATAACGAGGGCTCTTGATACGCGATCTATTAGCAGCGACGCACAAGCATCCTCTCTAACGACATAGGGCAGATCTAACCCTCCTCCAGGTTCGCTTGCAGCGACTGATAAAAGTTTGAACGGACGGACAGTTAGAATCAGTCTCCTGAGACGAAAATAAAGGAGGTTGATAACCGAGGCAACACTGAAAGGGCGAAAGACCTGAGGCGGAGGATGGGAGAGTTATGAGCATACTCGGCCCAGGGGAGCTGTTCAGCCCAGGACGTGGGGTTGCGAAAGGCTAGACTGCGGAGAATGCGGGCAACAATCTGATTGGCTCATTCGGCCTGACCGTTAGTCTGGGGGTGAAAACCTGAGGAAAGGCTAGCTGTGGCACCTATGAGGCGGCAAAACTCTCTCCAAAACTGCGAGGCGAATTGCGGACCCCTATCGGACACGACGTCCTGCCTGAAATTGCGTATAAAGCGACGATAGAAATTAGCAAACCCGAGAAAGCGTTGTAGCGAAACGCGAGAGTCAGGAACGGGCCAGTCAACCACGGCCTGGACCTTAGTAGGGTCCATACTAATCCCCTCTGCCGAGATAACAGAGCCCAGAAACGTTATTGATGACGCGTGAAAGGAGCACTTCTCGGCCTTAACAAAAAGTCGATTCTCAAGCAAACGTTGGAGGACATGGCGAACGTGCTGCACATGAATCTGGAGAGAGGGCGAAAAAATCGAAATATCATAGAGATAGACAAAAACGAATAAATTGAGCATATCCCGAAGGACGTCATTGATTAGTGCCTGAAAGACAGCGGGGGCGTTAACCAATCCGAAGGGGAGGACCCTATACTCGAAGTGTCCGAGGGGTGTGTTAAAGGCGGTCTTCCACTCGTCCCCCTCCCGAATATGCACGAGATGATAAGCATTGCGAAGGTCGAGTTTGGTAAAGACCCTTGCCCCCTGCAGGATATCAAAAGCTGAAGACATCAGCAGCAGGGGATAACGATTCTTAACGGTGATGTCATTCAGCCCCCGATAATCTATGCAGGGATGCAAAGAGCCGTCCTTCTTTTTGACAAAGAAAAACCCAGCGCCGGCGGGAAACGAGGACGGGACGATACTGCCGGCGCTGAGAGATTCGGATAAATAATTCTCTAATGCTTCCCGTTCAGGAGGGGGAAGAGAGTAGAGACTACCCCATGGGGGCGTGGTGCCCGGGAGAAGATCAATGGCGCAGTCATACGGGCGGTGGGGCGGAAGAGACATAGCTCGGGAACGACTGAAAACCCCTCGCAAATCGTGATACTCCTCCGGTACTCCCGCCAGATCTCCCATCTCCTCCTGAAAAACAGAAACAGAAGACACAGGGGGAACAGTAGAGACTAGATACTCAACATGACATGACAATTTCCAAGACAAAATAGACCCCTTAGCCCAGTCAATGTGAGGATTGTGGAGTTCTAGCCAAGGATGGCCCAGCACTGTAGGAGTAAAAGGAGACTGAAAAATAAAAAAGAGATTATCTCTTTGTGGTTACCAGAAATAGTCAGAGTCAATGGAATCGTCTCTTACTGTACCCTAGGTAGGGAACTGCCATCAAGGGCAAATAGAGGGGTGGAGTCTCTTAGATGTGTGAGAGGAATACCTTGTTGGAGCGCCCACTCCTCATCAATAAAGTTCCCCTCGGCCCCAGAGTCGATCAAGGCAGCGCAGAAAGCTGACGACCCCGCCCACTGGAGATGCGCTGGAAGTGTCGTACAGGAACTAGAAGGGATGGCCTTAGAGATGGCGCTCGCCAGTAACCCTCCTCCTACTGACGAGCGCTGGCTTTTACCGGACATGAAGACACAATGTGAGTAGCGCTGGCACAGTACATGCAGAGGCGATTCGAAATCCTCCTCTCACACTCCTTAGGTGAGATACGAAGACCTCCCAGCTGCATGGGTTCAGGGTCCGAGTGGGCGGGGCTGATGAGAGGCAGAGAGAAGAGCGTGTCCTCCAGGCGGTGAGCTCGGCACCGTTGGTCAAAACGCCTCTCCACACGGATGGCCAGGTCGATAAGATCGTCGAGCCGGGTGGGGATCTCACGGACGAGGACCTCGTCCCGAACCTCAGGAGAAAGCCCCTCCAAGAAACGGGCGGCCAACGCGGGTTGGTTCCAATCCGCAGGTGGTGGCGAGGGTCCGGAACTCAATGGAGAAATCAGGCACGGACCGCCTCCCCTGCCGAAGTGTGGAAAGTCGTCGGGAAGCCTCTTCACCGTAGGCGGAGCGGTCGAAGACCCGGATCATCTCCTCCTTGAAGCGCACAAAACTGGAGATGCACTCCGCCTCAGTTTCCCTGTTAGCCGTTCCCCATTCGCGAGCTCGACCATTGAGGAGAGAGAGAACATAGGCCACCTTGGCTCTCTTCTTAGCATACGTGACGGGCTGTAGCGAGAACACCACCTCACACTGGGTAAGGAAAGAGCGACATTGTGTTGGCTCACCCGAAAAACTCGGAGGATTATTGATCCGTGGCTCCGTTGGAACGGGAGGACCATGAGAGACGGAAGGCTGGAGGCGCAGACTATGAACCTGGCAGGAAAGCTCGGACATTTGGGCGGCCAGTGTCTCGACGGCATGTCGGGCTGCGGAGATGTCCTCCTCATGCTTTCCTAGAAGGACACCCTGGTGTTCAACGGAGTCCATATCCTGGTCAGATTGTTCTGTGATGATAATGGATTGAGAGAGAGGACTCAAATGCGAGTGCAATGATAAATGTCTTTTAATGAAACAAAGTCTGGCCACAGGTATTCCAACAAAAGCATGGGAGAAATAGACTAACAGAAGATGACCCGTAGACTGGGTAGCACAAATGAACTGAGAAGACCTCTGTGGCAGGGGTGACCAGCAGACTGGTGAGGCGGAGGTTTACGAGACTCACGAAGGAGCCGGCGGTCGGTGCTCACAGAGCGGGGAAGCCGAAGCAGCTTTCAGCTGGTAAGGTTCTGTGGGTGCAAATGGTAAGCACAGCGTAACTCCAGCAGTGGTAGATAAACTACTACCCAAACCCCGTTTCGACAAGATAGGACAGGACAGGACAGGACTAAACTAACGTGTAAACGCCAATAGTAAATACACATCAGTGACATCAAACAATCTGACAATGAGGCAGGAAAAAGAGAGAATGGAAGTAGCCAAGATAATGAGACAGGATGAGAAACAGGTGGAGGGAAATGAGCCTAATGGGAAGTGGAAACAGCTGTTAGTAAAGAAACGGAGAGTGATGGGAAAAGGAGAAGAGTTACCAGCAGAGGGAGACAGAGAAAGAAACAAGATCATGACAGGATCATGACAGTTTGATTGGTGAGCATGCTGTACTTAATCCATTCATTCATATCTAAAGCATTGCCTTTTAAATATATACAAATAATAGAACATGTATGATGTATTACTATAGGTTATATTACTCTTTCCAAACTCTGATTTCTGAGAGATGCATGGAGAAGCAACAGCAATGCGGTGTTTGATTTGCGCTCTTTTCACTCATAAAGTTTACATTGATTCACTTCACACTCGTGACTTTAGAGGCCTATTGTATAATATTGCGTTGATCCCCTGACTCACCTGTTAGCTAGCAATCTCCAGACTGTGCCAGCTTCTGCCGGGTATTCAGGCAGAATTATTCCTTGTCTGTTATTCATTTTTGAAGCCATCATCCGTCCCATTCGGAATAAGGTATTCGGCTTCAGGCACACCCCTATTTACATATGTTTATTTTACATGCAACATAGATAAGGTCATAGAAAGTAACAGCTACATGCAATATTGTAATCCTGAAATTCACGTCACACTTACAAACTCTTTGTACACATAATGGTTAATGCATGCTCGAGTAGTTGATTGTTTCCAACAGCGCCAACTAGTGGTTGAAGTAATCGATCACTCGACTACTCGACTAGTCTATGCAAGCCCTAAAAGACATATAATAAGTGATTATAAACATGATAGTCAAATGTGTGGGTTACATATAAATGAATATGGAGTTAAGCAATTGACTGATATTCATTTATACGTATTTTGGAGTTTATTAAAAGACAGTTCTTGTGCCATTCTCTGACAAAAGATGTTCTGTGGGGACCAGAGGTTAAGAGGCCCCCTTAGGAATTTCATTCTGGTTCTGCTAGGTGGAGGGGAAGTCAATACAAGGATCTTGTTTATTACTCTCATGGGTTTACATGTGCTGGCCGGCGTTGCATCTTGATTACTTGCCCCAAATTTGACAATCTCTTCTCCGAATTGAAATTGTCAATAATTGTTCTAGTGGTGTTAATGTTGAAAGCTGTTCTGTGAAAATGTTAGTTGGTTGGTTATCTTGCTTTGGACTTTGGTACTAGGAATGATTTACAACCTCCTGTTGCCTTTCTGAGGAATTTGCCTCATGTTTCAACCACAGTCCTGTTCGACTCTTTAATTTGTCTGGTTCAGGTCTGATACGCTACATTTGTCAAGATTAAATGTGTCCCGTTTCATGTAATCTATTCAGAAATATTGACAAGTGCAAACAAGGACGCCGGCTTTAGGGTGCGAGTTAACAGGTTAAAAAGTCCAATGCGCCTCTCCTTGGGAGACCAGTCTCTTCCGTGTGCATGCACGATGGTGTCCTCGTGGGTCCAGGAAGGGTGCGTAGAGGGGATCCCGTGCTGCCAGAGACATGAGCTGTCAGACCCGCTGTGCGGACTAGAACCACACCCATTTACACGGCCATCAGGCCAGAATGCCAGGCCGTCTATCCCCTTCAAGCACCGCAGCCAGCGAGAAGGATGCAGCAGCTGGAAGAAGACTCTGTCCCTCACGCCCCTTACCTGGACCCTTCCTTCATTCACTGGCAGCCATATCACCCTGGAGCCCAAGACTGGTTTCCCACTTAAGCTAAGCAGGGCTGAGCCTGGTCAGTACCTGGATGGGAGACCTCCTGGGAAAACTAGGTTGCTGCTGGACGAGGTGCTAGTGAGGCCAGCAGGGGGTGCTCGCCCGGTGGTCTGTGTGGGTCCTAGCGCCCCAGTGTAGTGATGTGGACACTATACTGTCAACAAGCACCGTCCTTCGGCTGAGACGTTAAACCGAGGTCCTGACTCTCTGTGGTCATTAAAAATCCCAGGATGTCTTTCGAAAAGAGTAGAGGTGTGACCTTGGCATCCTGGCTAAATTCGCCCATTGGCCTCCGACCATCATGGCCTCCTAACAATCCCCATATCTGCTGATTGGCTTCATCACTTTGTCTCCTCTCCATCAATAAGCTGGTGTGTGGTGGGCGTTTTGACGCAATATGTTGGATGCTGCACACTGGTGGTGGATGAGGAGATGCCCCCTGACAATGTAAAGCGCTTTGAGTGCCTAGAAAAGCGCTATATAAATGTAAGGAATTATTATTATTATTATTCATGAACACTGCCCTACCTACACGAACTCCACAGCACGACGAGGACATCCGTCGGACAACTTTTCCACAACATTCTAATTTTATTGAGAAGCACCTGTAAATAAACATACATATAAATGTTCATACACAACTTGAGTAGCAAGACGGTAAAAGACTGTTTCTTCCATTTTGTATTTTGGGATAAGAATAATAAACACTTGTTCCAGAACTTTGTGTCTTTCATTCTAACATAAGAAAACATTTCTGGAATCTGCTTCTGAAATAGCATGTACACAGTTTGTGTATCTCAGAGGGGACACGGATTCTTTTAAACTGCAGAAAGGACTAATGTGAAATTGTCGAAATGTGAAATTAAAACCGCCAGTAGTTGACAGCAAGTGAATGTTAATTAGTGAGTCATTGAGATTCAACCAGTTCATTCGAACGGCTGATTCATTCAAAAACAAAAGCATTTGACTATGTTAATGAGTGAATCACTGAATCATTTATTCAACCGATTCGTTCAAAAAGCTGATTCAATCAATAAGTAAACACTGTCCATTGCTCAGAGATGCAAAACAGTGCTCTTTGTTTGGAACTATTGTTCGCAAAATTGAGCAAAAACAAGCAATATTATGTCTAAAATGTAAGTCACTTATTGCTTTACTTAACTTGTATTGAACATGATTATTAAATGTGTTCATGCATCTGCAGAAAGACAGTACTCTTTCTGTGATATAGATTAAGTTAACTAGGCCTACATTAAATTATATACATATAAAAAGCATACAGAAGCATTTTTGCCATCTACAATTTAAAATGCCTGAAATATTGAGTTTTAATAGACTAATAAATCAATGTGCATGGACTCTGTGTGTGATTTGGTGATATAGCCTACTTGATAACGTCAGATTGCACATCATTACAACAACACTTACCATATTATCACAGACAATGGTGTATCGCCCACCCCAGACTCGATTTAAGTGAAAAATGAAATAAGCTGCGGTTATTCGCGATGCACACTTGTTTGCATGTGAGCAAAGGTGTTTTTTTGAGTCTAACTTGGAAATGCCAGACCACTGATTCATCATTGCAGTCTGTGTTTTTCTGACTATTTTGTAGTAAGTAATGAATACACTTATGGGAAATGTATCAGAGTAAAAGCATAAATTTTACTAACAAACCCGATTCCAAAAAAGTGGGCACACTGTACAAATTGTGAATAAAAACAGAATGCAATGATGTGGAAAGTTTCAAATTTCTATATTTTATTCAGAATACAACAAAAGCCCTGTTCGGAAGGGACCAGTTTTACAGGGGGTTGTTAGAGAAATCTGTGTTTCACAGACAAACTTGGTGATTTTAATCCCGTCTGAATTGGCCACATCTGTGTTTTTCTCACACAACCTCTGTGATAATTCCAGAGCAAATAACCTACTGTTTTTCAGCAAACTCATTGATCCTCTGAGAAAACTAATCCCGTCCGAATGCGAATGTCTGTGATTGCCGGTGAAATTTTATTTCACAATGCGTTTCCTCGTGTGTTTTGGCCAACACGAATTGCCATAGATGCTCTTAGCACACGCATGTTTGATATATTTGCTTTTCGGCAAAGAAAGAATAATAATAAAAAAATAAAAATAATAAAATCAAGAGCCAGATCACATAAACTGTTAATACTGGCTTTTGTAATATCATTATCAGGCAAGATTACTCATGTTTATTTATGCTCTCAGTTACATAATGTTTTAATTACAAATGTACCTTTATGAAAATTAAACATGGGTTAAGCCTACTATTCAATTCAATTCAAGTTTATTTGTATAGCGCTTTTTACAATACAAATCGTTACAAAGCAACTTTACAGAAAATTATGTTTCTACAATATTTAGTAGTAGCTAGTAGTTTGTGCACGTTTGACAGGATTTTAGAAAAATAAAAATAATAATAATAATACAAGACGTAGTCAGCTAGATGATGAACTATCAATATTATTAATTAATAGTAATTATATGATGCAGTCACACATGTAGCAATAATTGTTAGTTCTGTTTGTTGATTCAAGGTTAGGATCATCTGGGGTCCTCTGAGGGTCAGCATCATCTCTTCTCAGGTGTTCTGGATCCAGACTGGAGCTTGTGTAAATCCTAGTTACCACGGGATGTAAATCCCGTGGCAAAACATAGAAACAAAATAGAGACATCATTAGCATAGCTGCTGATCCAACAAAGTAAAATTAGTTTAACACAAGCTAAAGAATAAAAATGCAGATGCAACTACACTCACAATTTAAGAGATACATTATTCGAATGCTTGGCGAAAGAGATGCGTTTTTAATCTAGATTTAAACAGAGAGAGTGTGTCTGAACCCCGAACATTATCAGGAAGGCTATTCCAGAGTTTGGGAGCCAAATGTGAAAAAGCTCTACCTCCTTTAGTGGACTTTGCTATCCTAGGAACTACCAAAAGTCCAGCGTTTTGTGACCTTAGGGTGCGTGATGGGTTGTAGCGTGGTAGAAGGCTAGTTAGGTACGCAGGAGCTAAACCATTTAGGGCCTTATAGGTAAGTAATGATAATTTGTAACTGATACGGAACTTAATAGGTAGCCAGTGCAGAGACTGTAAAATTGGGGTAATATGATCATATTTTCTTGACCTCGTAAGGACTCTAGCTGCTGCATTTTGGACTACCTGTAGCTTGTTTATTGACGAAGCAGGACAACCACCTAGAAGTGCATTACAATAGTCCAGTCTAGAGGTCATGAAAGCATGAACTAGCTTTTCTGCATCAGAAACAGATAACATGTTTCGTAGCTTGGCAATGTTTCTAAGATGGAAGAATGCAGTTTTTGTAACATTGGAAATATGATTTTCAAAAGACAAATTGCTGTCCAATATAACACCCAGATTTCTGACTGTAGAGGAAGTAACAGTACATCCGTCTAGTTGCAGATTGTAATCTACAAGATTCTGTGTGGTGTTTTTTGGTCCAATAATTGATATCTCTGTCTTATCCGAATTTAATTGGAGAAAATTATTTGTCATCCAATCTTTTACATTTTTAACACACTCTGTTAGCTTAGATAATTGGGAAGTTTCATCTGGTCTCGTTGAGATATATAGCTGAGTATCATCAGCATAACAGTGGAAGCTAATTCCGTATTTTCTAATAATATTACCAAGGGGCAACATGTATATTGAAAATAGAAGGGGACCTAGGACGGATCCTTGTGGCACTCCATATTTTACTGATGATAAATGAGATGACACCCCATTTAAGTAAACAAAATGGTAGCGATTGGACAGGTAGGATCTAAACCATCTTAGAGCCTGCCCTTGAATACCTGTATAGTTTTGTAATCGATCTATGAGTATGTCATGATCTATGGTGTCGAATGCAGCACTAAGATCAAGTAAGACTAGAAATGAGATGCAGCCTTGATCTGACGCAAGAAGTAGGTCATTTGTAATTTTAACAAGTGCAGTTTCTGTGCTATGGTGGGGCCTAAAACCTGACTGAAATTCTTCATACAGATCATTTTTATGCAGGAAGGTGCTCAATTGAGCAGACACAACTTTTTCTAAAGTTTTAGACATAAATGGAAGATTTGAAATAGGCCTATAATTTGCCAGTACACTAGGATCTAGTTTTGGTTTCTTAATAAGAGGCTTGATAACCGCCAGCTTGAATGGTTTTGGGACGTGACCTAAAGATAACGACGAGTTAATGATATTGAGAAGCGGTTCTTCGGCTACAGGTAACAGCTCTTTTAGTAATTTAGTGGGTACAGGATCTGATAAACATGTTGTTGGTTTAGATACAGTGATAAGTTTATTTAGCTCTTCCTGTCCTATATTTGTAAAGCACTGCAGTTTATCTTTGGGTGCGATGGATGAAACTGAAGTGTTAGACGCTGTAGAATCTACATTCGCTATTGTATTTCTAATGTTATCTATTTTATCAGTGAAGAAATTCATAAAGTCATTACTATTTAACGTTGGTGGAATATTTGAATCAGGTGGCGTCTGGTTATTTGTTAATTTAGCCACTGTGCTAAATAAAAACCTTGGATTGTTTTGGTTATTTTCAATGAGTTTGTAGATATGCTCTGCCCTAGCAGTTTTTAGAGCCTGTCTATAGCTGGACATACTGTTTTTCCATGCAATTTTAAAAACTTCCAAGTTAGTTTTTCTCCATTTGCGTTCAAGACTACGAGTTACTTTCTTGAGAGAGTGAGTATTACTGTTATACCATGGCACAGTATGTTTTTCTCTAACCTTTTTCAATTTGATGGGGGCAACAGCTTCTAATGTATTAGAGAAAATAGTGCCCATGTTGTCAGTAATTTCGTCTAATTCTTGTGTATTTTTGGGTACAAATAGCAGTTGAGATAGATCAGGCAGGTTATTTGCAAATCTTTCTTTGGTGGCTGGAACAATAGTTCTGCCCAGACGGTAACGCTGAGACATATAGTTAATATCAGTTATACGCAGCATGCACGATACAAGGAAATGGTCTGTAATATCATCACTTTGGGGTACAATATCTATAGCAGTAAGATCGATTCCATGCGATATAATTAGATCTAGTGTATGATTAAAACGATGAGTGGGCCCGGTGACATTTTGCTTGACTCCAAAGGAGTTTATTAGGTCAGTAAACGCAAGTCCTAATGTATCATTTGCATTATCAACGTGAATTTTAAAATCTCCCATGATTAGCGCCTTATCAACTGTAACTAGAAGGTCTGAAAGGAAATCTGCAAATTCTTTTAGGAATTCTGTATACGGCCCTGGTGGTCTATACACAGTAGCCAGAGCAAGAGATACATTAGATTTCTTTTGCATGTCTGACAGTGTAACATTTAGCATAAGTATTTCAAAAGAGTTAAACCTGTATCCTGTTTTCTGGGTAACATTGAGAATATCACTATATATTGTTGCAACACCTCCTCCACGACCAGTCTGACGGGGCTCATGCTTATAACAGTAGTTTGGTGGAGTAGACTCATTTAGACCAAAATAATCATTTGGTTTTAGCCAGGTTTCAGTCAAGCAGAGTACATCAAAACTATTTTCTGTGATCATTTCATTTACAATAACTGCTTTGGGTGTGAGTGATCTAATATTTATGAGCCCAAACTTTAAAAAAATTTTTGTTCATTTACTTTACATTTTTCTGGTTTAATTATGATAAGATTTTTTCTAGATCCTACATTATATTTTGACCTCACTATTCGGGGAACAGACACAGTCTTAATAGTTTTTACAGCACAAGTACTTTTATCATTTAAGCGGGTGGAACAAAAGTCATCATAATAGTTATTAGAGAATTGTCTTACTAGTCACATGGAGCGAAGTGTCCTGGAGATGTTGTCAGAGAGCAGCTCCGCTCCGATTCTGCTGGGTTGTAATCCATCAGCGCGAAACAGCCTAGGACGCTCCCAGAAAAGATTCCAGTTATTAACAAATAGCAGTTTCTGTTCTTTACACCATGACAACAACCATTCACTTAAAGCAAAAAGTCTACTGAACCTTTCGTGTCCTCGTCGATACGTGGGCAGTGGTCCTGACACGACGATCGTCGCCGCGGGCGTCGTGCTGCGAACCGTCTCGATCAGGCTGCTGAAGTCCCTCTTCAGCGTCTCCGTCTGCCGCAACGTGGTGTCGTTAACCACGACCGCTCTGGGGCTCTCGTCGACCTTCAGGATCGCGGGTATCTGCGCAGAAACATCGAGAACACGAGCACCAGGCAAACAATGAGTGTGCACTTTACCTTCGGCTAACGTAGCACTTACGTGTCGGACGATGGAGTCTCCGATGATCACAGCGTCGCGTCCTGTACTAGAAAAAAAAGGAGAACAAGTTAAACTAAAGAAACACATTAACATGGTTTTGCTATACTAGCCATTTACTATTAAGTATTTATTGTGTAATAATACTAATGGTAATCAATCCAAATGACTATACGCAATGCACGCATACAGAGCGCGTGATCTCTGTTGAGGCCCAGATGCACAAAACAGACCCTCCCACCTCTGTAATAAACACGGAGATGTTAGTCCCGTCCAAATTGGTACATGAAAATCTCAGACATCAGGTGGTAAGAATCTAAACTCAAACGTAGTTTAGAAAACTGGTCCCTTCCGAATAGGGCTATAGATGACACTGAGAAACTGAGAAAATGTATAATTTTTAAGGGGAAAAATAAGTTGATTTAAAATTTCATGACATAAACACATCTCAAAAAAGTTGGGATAAGGCCATGTTTACCACTGTGTGGCGTCCCTTCTTCTTTTCATAACAGTCTGCAAACGTCTGGGGACTGAGGAGATAAGTTCCTCAAGTTTAGGAAAAGGAATGTTGTCCCACTCTTGTCTAATACAGGCTTCTAGTTGCTCAACTGCCTTAGGTCTTCTTTGTTGCATCTTCCACTTTATGATGCACCAAATGTTTTCTATGGGTGAAAGATCTAGACTGCAGGCTGGTCATTTCAGTACCCGGATCCTTCTTCCAGCAGCCATAATGTTGTAACTGATACAGTAAGTGGTCTGTCATTGTCATGTTGGAAAATGCAAGGTCTTCCCTGAAAGAGACGACATCTGGATAGGAGCATATGTTGTTCTAGGACTTGGATATACCTTTTTAGCATTGATGGTGCCTTTCTAGGTGTGTAAGCTTCCGATGCCACATGCACACATGCAACCCCATACCATCAGAGATACAAGCTTCTGAACTGAGCACTGATACCAACTTTGGTTGTCCTTATCCTCTTTAGTACTTTAGTATCCTCTTTTTCTTTTCCAAAAAGAACTACAAATTTTGATTTGTCTGACAACAGAACATTTTTCCACTTTTCCACAGTTCATTTAAAATGAGCCTTGGCCCAGAGAAAATGCCTGCTCTTCTGGATCATGTTTAGATATGGCTTCTTTTTTGGCGTATAGAGTTTTAGCTGGCAACAGTGAATGGCACGATGGATTGTGTTCACCAACAATGTTTTCTGGAAGTTTTCCTGAGCCCATGTTGTGATTTCCATTACAGTAGCATTCCTGTATGTGATGCAGTGCCGTCTAAGGGCCGAAGATCACGTGCATTCAGTATGGTTTTCCGGCCTTGACCCTTACGCACAGATTGTTCCAGATTCTCTAAATATTTGGATAATATTATGCACTGTAGACGATGATAACTTCAAGCTCTTTGCAATTTTTCTCTGAGAAACTCCTTTCTGATATTGCTCCACTATTTTCCGCCACATCATTGGGGGAATTGGTGATCCTCTGCCCATTTTGCCAATTGACCTAATAATAATGATGTGTCGTTATTGAAGGATTCTTTCATTTTGAACGTGACTCGGGAAGAACGAGTTGTCTCGGGGGTGATTCATTCATTCGCGCATACGCAATATTCTATAGGTTCTGTTCCGCTAGTAGTAATTCATAGTAGTAATTCACCTGTGTCAGTTAATGCAGTCTTGAGCCTGAAAGAGAATCGATTAGTTCATTGTTCGGGTCTTTTTTCTTTTGTCACGTGACAACATTGGCTAGAGTAATTAATTTACAACCTTCCTTACAAATAGGTGCATAGTACTTATTTTATAATTATTGGTTAGGCTTTAAATTTTGTCCATATGATGGCGAAATCACTTTGATAAAGCAGATATTTTTTCATGTTTTTTTTTTTTTTTTTTTTTACACTGGATTCTAATCTTCAAAAATGACCTTGTTGTATGATTTATGTCTTTTGAGTTCACCCTTCAGATTAGACTATAGAACTGTAGTGTTACTTGTTTAGGATTCAAAATGTCATTTGCTTTTAATGTATGTCATTATGTCCTTTGAGCAATCTTCTTGTACATATTAGACCAAAATGTCAAGTTTGCCTAGGAAAAGCAATTATACCAGCAAACTCAAAATTGGATTAAAAATGAACAAACTAGGCTATAAATACTTTGTATTGCAGGTGTAATAGTGTGCAATCAGTCCCAGGTATGAGGCAGGATGGGAATTAAGACCATAAGTTCGACCTCTTTGAGGAAGTTCCCATTTGATGGTGTGAACAGTGTTTCTGTGTGAACGAGTAATTTCGAATAACCAGTGACTGCACAATAGCAGTGAGACGTGTCAGCACTGCTCTCCATCTCACCCTTTCAGCCTCCAGAAGTGCCTTCTCCTGCTTATCAATAGTTGTCCCACGTTTTAACCTCATTGACAGTTCCTTCCATGCTTTCATGCAATTGAGGTGTTCTGTACTGTTTTCATGTGATGTGAGATAATTGCTTGCATGTTTACAATTTGCCATTCCTGCACTTGTTAAATTGATGTTCCTCTTGGAAAACAATTTGCAGCAGAAGCAAAAGAGGCTGTTGTTCTTAATTGAATAAATCAGCCAACTTCTTGCCATCTTTTCACCACTTACTAATGTCTTCTTAAAATATTGTTGGTGGCAACTTCTCCCATCACTCTCATTCATACGGAAAACAAAGCCAGGTGGCACCTTACTTGGTCTTCTGCGAACCAGCTCAGTCCGAAACCTGTCAGTCAGATGTGAGGGCCAGTTAGCAGGGTCTGTTGACAGAGGCTCATCCTCACCAGTGGGGCTCAGTGGGGGTTCAGCTCAAGGCATTTCTATCAGACAGCATATTGGCATATTACTCAAAACACATAGCAGTGAAAAAACATAGTCCTACTCATAAATGAGCAGAAATATTAAAATTACATTAAATTGCAGTTGTCCAGTTGTCTTGTAGCCTACACACACACACACACACGATATGCACACCTGAAAGCTCATGCTGGGGAGAAGTAGAGGCAAAGAGGTCTTCATCCTCAATATCAGATATTTGTGGAGACATATGTGTATCGGAGGAGGTGGTTGGCTCATCCTGAAGGGTCGAGACCATTCCAGAAGAGGCCTGTGTAGCGGGGGAGGTTGTTGGCTCATCCTGACCAGTGGCAGAGGATGCTCCAAAATATTTTAGAAGTGCCCCTGAAATTGCAATTGAATTGCATTTGAAATCAAAAGACCATAGGATAATGTTTTATAAAGCTAAAACAGCCTGGGGTCAAATTGACTCAAAACATAATAGAAGGGTTACATAAACATGCTCTTACACACTAAATGTCTGTCATTACACGCTATATCCTCCTAGACCCGGAAAAAAACATTTATTTATTGTAATAAATAAATATTACCCCCCCCCCCCCCCCCATGTCATCACATTGTTTAGAGCATAGAAACAAATGGTAAAAAAATTATTGAAAAATTATATTTTATTCATGTTATGCTATGGTCACTGGGACTCAATTGTTTAAAAAATAAAATGACTTTAAATTATATGTATAGGCAAAAACAATGGGATTTTATTTTTTAATCACAAAAAACTTTTTGGGTTTCAGGATATTTTTCAACCAAAATTTGTATATTAATCTAACTTTCATGGAGGAACCATTAGCTCTTTGGTTACTGCCTCAATTTCTATGCATGACACACTTTTAGTTATGACTTGTATTCTTAGGAAACTATACTTAGCATACTGTGTAGCAAATAAATAGCAAATGTTCGTCTTTAACCTACAGATTTGAAAATTCCGTTGGTTATTTACAGGGCCTAACGTTAAACCAACTGATGGAAATTATAACTCAACTTGTAACAGTTTTATTGCAAAGCACAATATTATAAATTAGATCTCGTGATTGAGTTGAAACCAAATTATTGTTGTATAAGCATAGCAAGCATCATAGCAAAAAGGCTAACAAAGAGTTATACCCACCACCAATTAACATTAGCCCTTCATTCATGAAATGGATACTGTAATCATACAGAGAGAGAGAACATAGTTGCATACATTTATCTTTTGCTCGTTTCTCCTCTTCTTCTTTTCTTTTCGAAATTGGGCACCTGATGGCTTTGACCTTTTCTTCTCCATCTCTGTTTATTTGGCACTCGACAATCAACAGATTTCCCATCCCCCCAACTGTCACTCACGACCAGAAGTCAAGACTAAACCAATTCACCTTGATGACCGCATAATCGTTTTGTATTACCTAGTTTCATTTGCAGGAACTATATGCCTGTATTATAACATTATGAATGAAATGTGCGTTATTTGGAAGAAAGTCGAGGTGTGTGACTGATTTTAGCCTATTATTAATTATATTAATAGTGTGGATTCCCCCCCGCCCTGTCCGTTCAATTTGAGACACCCAGAAGTGAAATGTCGCCAGCGCCTCTCGCCCCGCCCCCTTTTACACATCTCTCACAACACACAGCTTCTGTGCATGGTACATTTTCAGCAAGCAGGGGCGCCGGCAGCTGCAGGGAGCACCAATTTGCCAATTCCACACACAGTGAAATGATATAAATGATGAAAAACCGTTTCGCGACGCAGAGGATTTTTTTTTTTAATCTGCTCGTGCTGCCGCCCCCAATGTGTCACGAAAAAATGAGGCCCCGGGTGGCTGCCCGGTTCGCCCGTGCCTAAAACCGCTACTGGCCACTGTTCACTATTTTCAGTGATTTGGTTCTGAGACCAGGCCTGATCTGAATAGTCAAGTCAAGTCAACTTTATTTATATAGCGCTTTAAACAAAATACATTGTGTCAAAGCAACTGAACAACATTCATTAGGAAAACAGTGTGTCAATAATGCAAAATGATAGTTAAAGGCAGTTCATCATTGAATTCAGTGATGTCATCTCTGTTCAGTTAAATAGTGTCTGTGCATTTATTTGCAATCAAGTCAACGATATCGCTGTAGATGCAGTGAGCCCAACTAAGCAAGCCAGAGGCGACAGCGGCAAGGAACCGAAACTCCATCCACCAGACTCAGTTGGAGGGCCAGTTCTCCTCTGACCAGACGAAACCAGTAGTTCAATTCCAGGCTGCAGCAAAGTCAGATTGTGCAGAAGAATCATCTGTTTCCTGTGGTCTTGTCCTGGTGGTCCTCTGAGACAAGGTCTTTACAGGGGATCTGTATCTGGGGCTCTAGTTGTCCTGGTCTCCGCTGTCTTTTAGGGCTGTAGAGGTCCTTTCTAGGTGCTGATCCAGCATCTGGTCTGGATACGTACTGGATCCGGGTGACTGCAGTGACCCTCTGATCTGGATACAGAACGGATCTGGTGGCTACGGTGACCTCGGAATAAGAGAGAAACAGACAAATATTAGCGTAGATGCCATTCTTCTAATGATGTAGCAAGTACATTATTTTATGGGAATTGTTTCCGGTTCCGGTTTACCTAATTAATGCAGCCTAAAAATCCTTTAACGGATTTGGATATTAAAAGCATATTAGTATGTTATGTGTAAGACAGGTTAAAGAGATGGGTCTTTAATCTAGATTTAAACTGCAAGAGTGTGTCTGCCTCCCGAACAATGTTAGGTAGGTTATTCCAGAGTTTAGGCGCCAAATAGGAAAAGGATCTGCCGCCCGCAGTTGATTTTGATATTCTAGTTTTGAGAACGTAGCGGACGTAGAGGATTATAATGTAAAAGGAGCTCATTCAAATACTGAGGTGCTAAACCATTCAGGGCTTTATAAGTAATAAGCAATATTTTAAAATCTATACGATGTTTGATAGGGAGCCGGGACAGGACCGGGCTAATATGGTCATACTTCCTGGTTCTAGTAAGAACTCTTGCTGCTGCATTTTGGACTAGCTGTAGTTTGTTTACTAAGCGTGCAGAACAACCATCCAATAAAGCATTACAATAATCTAACCTTGAGGTCATAAATGCATGGATTAACATTTCTGCATTTGACATTGAGAGCATAGGCCGTAATTTAGATATATTTTTGAGATGGAAAAATGCAGTTTTACAAATGCTAGAAATGTTGCTTTCTAAGGAAAGATTGAGATCAAATAGCACACCTAGGTTCCTAACTGATGACGAAGAATTGACAGAGCAACTATCAAGTCTTAGACAGTGTTCTAGGTTATTACAAGCGGAGTTTTTAGGTCCTATAATTAACCCAGTAAGAAAGTACTCGTCATCCAGTTTTTTATATCGACTATGCATTCCATTAGTTTTTCAAATTGGTGTGTTTCACCGGGCCGCGAAGAAATATAGAGCTGAGTATCATCAGCATAACAGTGAAAGCTAACACCATGTTTCCTGATGATATCTCCCAAGGGTAACATATAAAGCCTGAAGAGTAGCGGCCCTAGTACTGAGCCTTGAGGTACTCCATACTGCACTTGTGATCGATATGATACATCTTCATTCACTGCTACGAACTGATGGCGGTCATATAAGTACGATTTAAACCATGCTAATGCACTTCCACTGATGCCAACAAAGTGTTCAAGTCTATGAAAAAGAATGTTGTGGTCAATTGTGTCAAACGCAGCACTAAGATCCAATAAAACTAATAGAGAGATACACCCACGATCAGATGATAAGAGCAGATAATTTGTAACTCTAAGGAGAGCAGTCTCAGTACTATGATACGGTCTAAATCCTGACTGGAAATCCTCACATATACCATTTTTCTCTAAGAAGGAATATAATTGTGAGGATACCACCTTTTCTAGTATCTTGGACAGAAAAGGGAGATTCGAGATTAGTCTATAATTAACTAGTTCTTTGGGGTCAAGTTGTGGTTTTTTGATGAGAGGCTTAATAACAGCCAGTTTGAAGGTTTTGGGGACATATCCTAATGACAATGAGGAATTAATAATAGTCAGAAGAGGACCTATGACTTCTGGAAGCACCTCTTTTAGGAGCTTAGATGGTATAGGGTCTAACATACATGTTGTTGGTTTAGATGATTTAACAAGTTTATACAATTCTTCCTCTCCTATAGTAGAGAATGAGTGGAACTGTTCCTCAGGGGGTCTATAGTGCACTGTCTGATGTGATACTGTAGCTGGCGGCTGAATGGTTGCAATTTTATCTCTAATTGTATCAATTTTAGAAGTAAAGTAGTTCATAAAGTCATTACTGCTGTGGTGTTGGGAAAAGTCAACACTTGTTGAGGCTTTATTTTTTGTTAGTTTAGCCACTGTATTGAATAAATACCTGGGGTTATGTTTGTTTTCTTCTAAAAGAGAAGAAAAGTAATCAGATCTAGCAGTTTTTAATGCTTTTCTGTTGGAAAGGTTACTTTCCCGCCAAGCAATACGAAATACCTCTAGTTTGGTTTTCCTCCAGCTCCATTTTTCAGGCTGCTCTCTTTAGGGTGCGAGTATGCTCATTATACCATGGTGTCAAACTGTTTTCCTTAACCTTCCTTAAGCGTAAAGGAGCAACTTTATTTAAAGAGCAAAAAAAGAGAGAGTCCCTAGTTTCTGTTACATCATCAAGTTGTTCTGAGGTTTTGGATATGCTAAGGAATTTGGATACATCAGGAAGATAACTTAAAAAGCAGTCTTTTGTGGTAGAGGTGATGGTTCTTCCATACTTGTAACAAGAAGTAGAATTTACAATTTTGGCTATATGAAGTTTGCACAGAACTAAATAATGATCTGAGATATCATCACTTGGCTGAATAATTTCAAGACTATCAACATCAATTCCATGTGACAGTATTAAATCTACAGTATGATTTCGACAATGAGTAGGTCCTGAAACGTGTTGTCTAACACCAATAGAGTTCAGAATGTCTATAAATGCTGATCCCAATGCATCTTTTTCATTATGAACGTGGATATTAAAATCACCAACTATTAAAACTTTATCTGAAGCCAGAACTAACTCGGATGTAAAATCACCAAACTCTTTAATTAAGTCTGTATGGTGCCCTGGTGGCCTGTATACAGTAGCCAGTACAAACATAACAGGGGATTTATCATTAACATTTGTTTCTCTGGATAATGTTATATGAAGCACCATTACTTCAAATGAGTTATACTTGTAGCCTGCCCTCTGAGAAATCCTGAATACGTTATAAATTGAAGCAACACCTCCACCTTTGCCTTTTAGATGCGGCTCATGTTTATAACAGTAATCTTGGTGGGTGGACTCATTTAAAATAATGTAATCATCAGGTTTTAGCCAGGTTTCTGTCAAACAGAGTACATCTATATTATGATCAGTGATCATATCATTTACAAAAAGTGTTTTTGTAGAAAGGGATCTGATATTCAATAAGCCAAGCTTTATCATTTGGTTTACATTGCAAGGTCATCTCGATGAGCGTTATCTTTCTGACCATAACCCTCCAGCTCAGGTGAGCCTTATTTTTCTTCCTAATGTCCATACAGAGATCAAGAAGCAATGGAAGAGGCCATTTTCCTCACACATCCATCGGTTTCATCATACGAGTTACAGTATGCCAACATCGAGGGGATGTGCGAAAGCAATTGAAGCATATGAGAAGATGCCCCCTGTAGAAGAGACGCTGGCTAGATATCTCTCTATGATGAGCCATCTTCTCTTAAGACTCCTTCCTTGCTATCTCAGCCCCTTCAGTATACATCTCGATTAAATGACAGGGCATACGCAGCAGCAGGTCAGACTTTCGCTTTGCTGCACACGATGGCGGTGCTCCAGGCATATCAGGCTGATCTGCTGAAAGACCTGGATAAAGGTGAGGGAGGGCCTTTCTCCAGATGAGGGAGACTCTCTGTGCCACTAAGTAGTCTACCGCTGCTATGGGCAGGTCCATGGTGGCTATGGTGTTAACAGAGAGACATCTGTGGATTAACCTGACAGATATTGGGAATAAAGAGAGGGGCTTTCTTCTCGATGCTCCAATTTCAATTACTTTTCAGTACCTCTGTTGAGACGATGGTTGAGAAGTTCAGGGAGGTAAAGGCGTGCACATCTGCCTTCAAACCCTTCATTCCATGAAGGTCCATGTCTGAGCCCGAACAACCCAGGAGTCCCTGTCTCTGGATTCAGAAACTGGGTGCTCGACTTGCAGTGATTACCTCACTCGTCAATGTTGCATCCAGTCTGTATGATCACCCTGGTCCCGGCTTCATGCTTCCTGGATCATGCGGCCAGGTCACAGGCTTCTGTGGGACCCTTTTTAGATCATTAGGCCCCTGGCACGGCACTGAAAAAGTTTCCTGGACATCTGGGCTAGGCTTAAGCTTTCAGGCTGTCCTGTCTGGTATTCTGTATCTAGGTTATTGAGGCATGGAGTGGGAAGTATAGGTGGCATTTTGAGAAACTTCATGTGAAATTCTGTTTCAGGCAGTGCTCACATCGCCTCAAATGGTTATCTGTAAGCTTGCCACACCCATTTGGCTCAGTACTTCCGGACATCTGTGAACAGATGCGTGGGAAGCTCTTAAATTCTATGGTAAGTGCACACGCTAAGCTTTGTGGACTTTCTGAAATCCACATAGTGGTAAGTGTGCATGCTAGACTCTGCACACTTTCTGAAATCCTGTATGGTAAGAGCTGCACATTATTAGCCTCGTTCCCTTTCTCTGAGTTGGCTTAGACCCCGGTACCTTGGGCTTCACTCAACCAATGTGTCTCTGTTGACACACTTTGAAGCATTGCTCTCCTCACCATTGAAGGCTATTGTGAGCATGGTGCTTCCTTTCAAGTGCTCAAGTTGCTGAGGAGTTGTATTCCTCACCCAGTGGGCTTTTGTTATGGTAGTATTTAGCAGTACTCTCTCTTATCAAAGGGTTGCCTATGAGCCATGCTACTCATTTTCTAAATTCTGAGTTCTCCTCAGAGCTTGAGGAACGCTTACCTTATGATTTCTACAATCATGCTTTTGTAATCAAAAATTACAATTAAAAACCATCAAGCAAACCTACAAACAGTACAAATATTACAGACCGTTTTTCACTGTCAATTTGATGCTTTTCTCTAAAGAAATGTAAGTGTTCTCCAAACAATTAATACAGCTATCTAAACACAAAATTATTTTAAAATTTTTAGTCAAAGCAATTATAATAAATGTGTAAACAATTAGGAAAACGTACTCAGTTATTACTCAGTAACCTTGGTTCCCTGAGATACAGGAACGAGTACTGCGTCTACTAAGATGCTATGGGAAAAAGTCATATTTCTCCGATGACTGAAGCCTTTTCAATAACTGCATGACCATTGGTTTGTGCAGTGAATTTAAAAAAAATGGCGAAAAAGCCTGCCATGGCCCGCCAGAATGGGTGAGGCCATCTGGCTATATAAGTGGACATTTCACCATAGGATCCTCAGGTTACTTGGACTAAAGCAACAAATGAGATGTACAGCTACATAGTATGGCCAGCAATGCATTACTTTTTCTTGTATCTCAGGGAACCGGGGTTATGTTAGTAACCCAGTACATTCTATGGGGAACCAGTACAATCCCACCTTTATCAAGGAAAGCAGACTGGATTCAGGAGCAGGTTAAACAGAGCTTTATTAAAGGAGAAGAGATCAGAGGAGACAATCGACCATTCTGTAGCCGGCTCGCGTGGACAAGGAATCTGCCATTACCCTGATCAAGAGAGAGTAGCAGCGGCTGACATCAGCCGTAACACCAGCAGGGGAAGTGAAGCCGACAAGGCAGATCGCTAATCCGAGCGTCTGCTCACTCGACAGCTGAGACCAGAATGGGATGAGAACCGGAGGAATTCCTTGGCAACTGAGCACACGGAGAGGGGGCAGGAATAAACAGCTACGAGCACTGGAGCCAGATGACAAGACACGACAAGGTGAGTACACTGACCAACAAGACGATCAGAACTATTGATACGAATCACAACAGTCTGACAACAGACAGAGAAACACAGGGAACTATAAAGGGAATAAATTAGAGGTAACAGTGACCAGGTGGTGAACAATATAGGTTAAAAAGTGGAGAACAAGGAGGGCGGGGAACCAATAACACAGACAAATGCACGTGGCAGCTGTCAAACCATCCATACCCACAACACACACAAAAAACACTCAACCCCAAACCAAAGAGCAGGTGATTATCAATCATGTATCTGCAATGAATCTGGCCGCCAGCTTACGAGAAGGCACCCGGAGAGGAGTAGGGTGAAGTTGCAGGCCTGGAGGCCCAACTGCACACTCAAACCTGCACGCTCAGAGCTGCACTGGCAGACAATATCGTTTTTTCAGACAGTGCCACCTGTGAGTGTAACCGTAATAATTTCCAAAATTATAAAACTGGTAGCAAGTAGCAACATCGGACAAGTGAGTAAGGTTATTAATTATATTAAAGTGACTCCTGAACATTACCAGGTTTTGTGG
Source organism: Carassius carassius (assembly GCF_963082965.1). Classification (NCBI taxonomy): domain Eukaryota; kingdom Metazoa; phylum Chordata; class Actinopteri; order Cypriniformes; family Cyprinidae; genus Carassius; species Carassius carassius. The sequence goes on from NC_081799.1 coordinate 2,925,741, forward strand.
CATAAATTAATGTGACATCTTATTACACCAACAAACGAATAGACTATTTTAGTATATAATGTTAGTTTAGATAGATAGTTCTACAAAATAGGCCATGAATTGTGTTCTCCCCAGTCATTTTCAAACGAATGGTGCGTAACTATTTGTTGCTAGCTTAGTCAGTGTTTGATTTGATCAAAATTAGTGTTGAAAGATAGCATTATTTTATAATATGTATATAATACAATTATTATGTGTAACTTATTTTACTACTATGTAGTACTAAAATATTTCAGTATCAAAATCAGCAGAGCAGCATTTGGTGGTAATGATGGTTCCACTTTAAATTTCTCCAACCAGACTCAACTTAAATATAGTCAAATATAGTCAAATTACAATTTAACTATTATTTGCCAAATGCAATTAATAACTTGTGCATTTAAATATGAAATATAATTTCCTTCTGTGGCCCTAAGGATATACTTAGTGGGATAAGGTCAAAGTGGTATCCACTAAAACCCCGTTTTCAAGTGCCTGTCTACACTGAAAATGAGCAGTCCCTGACAATCCTGTATAACTACATGAAAGGAGTTCTTAATAAAACCCAAACGCAGCTGACCTACGGTGACGAGGTGGAGTTCATTTGTGGATATCTCCTCCCAGAGGTAACCCCAAAACATGTTTGAACATGGCCATGTTTATGTTCTGCAGTGTTTGCATGTTTTATTTTATTAATTGGTTTATTTGTCCAGGCCATCATTCATGGCCTTTGTGAGCTGCAGGGCCTGTCTTGGCCGGAGGCTGAAGAGATGTTCCTCCAGGGCCCCACTTATCACTCAAGGTATGTTTTTAATTTTTTTTTTGGTTCACAAACTGTTGGATTTTTGTGTTACACAACATTTCTGACAAAAGCATTTATCTTTTCTTTTAGTGAAGTTGAAGTTAATTTGACCGAAGAATTGCTCAAGAAATGAAAAATCTCCCCAAAAAGAATGTAAAGCATTTAATTTATTTGATGTGGTTTAATATGTAATATATACATTATTAACCCAATATTTTTTTCACCGTTTTTCTCTGCATTGTTTACAGCTGGATGACTTGTAGGACCTCATGAAAAATAATACAAAAATAAAGTTTGGTGTGAGAAAATGTTCATACCCTAACTCTATACTGAGGAATGTGATGAATCCTTAACATTAGGAAAACAATAAATGACTATTAAAATATTTAAGTAACTGAACAATTTCTTTTTACAAATACAATTAATAAAAATGAATAGGGGTGCACCGATATATATCAGCCGATGATTAATGCGCATTTAGTCAGTAAAGCTGGTTATCTAATCAGTGGTAAATACCATCAGGTGCATGATTTCACACAGAGCAGCTGTTACTACAAGAAGCCATTGTTAATTGACAAGCTGCGCAATTCAATGGTGATAATGAACGTGGATTTGCGCAGCTTGTCAGTTAACAACGGCTCCGTGTAGTAACAGCTGCTCTATGTGAGATCACGGACCTGATGGTTTTTACCGCCGATTAGATAACCAACTTTATTTATGAGATGCGCATTAATCATCGGTGATATATATCGTGCACCCATAAAAATAAACTTAATGCCTTAAATCATAACCTAGTATGTGTAATATTTTATATAATAATGCATTCAGTCATATCGTAGAATTTTCTAGTAGAAAAATAGTGTATATTGCAATCTATCAGCAATTGAGTTCAGGTTAGGTAATATCTAATCAGGTTAAATAACCTACCAAACAGCAGGTGGCGCAGTCTGAAAAAAAAACGATATGTCTGGGAGTGCAGCTCTGAGAGTGCAGGTCTGAGTGTGCAGTTGGGCCTCCGGGCCTGCAGCTTCATAATGTTGCCGGAGAGGCAGAATCTTGGTAGAAAGCTAAACCCGCTGACCACACACATAGGTAGGAGGAGTGGACTGGAGACGATCGGTCTTGGTTCGGGCCGATGTTCAGACCAAAACCCTCCTGACTTTCTCTCAGGTGCGGCGGCAGCGCTGGACAAAAGCCAGGGCGGATGGAACCTCTGCATCGGGTTTCTGTGATGGAAACAGAGGTGGGTTATAACCAACAGCACACTCAAAAGGAGACATACCTGAAGCCGCCACTGGAAGGGTGTTATGAGTGTATTCTACCCAAGAGAGCTGTTGACACCAGGAACTCGGATTGTTGGATGTCAGACAGCGGAGCATTCTTCCTAGATCCTGGTTGGCCCGCTCGCATTGCCCATTGGTCTGGGGTAAACTGGAAGACAGACTCGCAGAGGCCTCGATCTGTCTACAAATTTTTTTCCAGAAGCGGGAAGTGAACTGGGGAACCCTATCTGAAACCACATACAACGGCAACCCATGGAGATGGAAGACGTGATCCACAACCAGTTGGGCGGTCTCCCGGGTGGATGGCAGTTTGGGCAGGAGAATGAAATGAACCACTTTAGAAAAGTGTTACCCTTCGATGGGGGAAGCCCAGAGACAAAATCAAAGGCAATGTGTAACCACGGACAGGAAGGGACAGGAAGAGGATTGAGCAGACCATCAGGGGGGCGATTCACAGGCTTACATTGGGCACATGTGGGGCAGGCCAACATGAACTGTCTAACATCCACAGCCATAGCAGGCCACCAGAAGCATTGTCAGATGGCAAACAATGTTCTCTGAATCCCTTGATTGCAGACCAACCTGGATGCGTGACCCCAGTGAAGGACCTCAGAGCACAGCGCAGACGGCACTGGCAACCTGGCCGCCAGGCACCCTCCCGGCACTTGCACCGATACAAGGGCGTAGGGAGCAGTCTTTCTTCTGAACCCCGCACCAGCGGGAGAGGAGGAATGGCAGATGAGCCCAGCCTGAAGTGATTCACACAAATACTTGTCCATGGCCTCTCTTTCAGGACCCAAAAAGGAATATAAATGACCCTTAGGCGGAGAAGTGCCTGGGAGAAGGTCAATGGCACAGTTGTAAGGACGATGCGGAGGTAGCGAGGTGGCCCGGGCCCCACTGAAGACCACCCAAACATAGTACTCTGCCGGGACAGCAGTCAGATCAGAGGAATCCACCTGTGAAACACAAGACACAGAGACAGGAGGAAAAGCAGCACCCAAACATGACAAGTGACAAGACTGACTCCCGGCTAAAACAGAATTACTGATCCAGTCAATGTGTGGGTTGTGCTTATGCAACCATGGATGTCCCAGTATTACCGGGGCTTTCGGGGAATCAATGACAAACAGTTCTATCTGCTCACAATGATTACCAGCAATGTAAAGGCTCACACTGGGTTTTACATGAGTGATGTTGGTAAGGGCAGCCCCCGCTAATGACCATTCCGTAATTGGTTTAGCCAGGGGAATAATCGGAATGTAAATGCCTGGAATATTGAGTTTTAATAGACTAATAAATCAATGTGCGTGCACTCTGTGTGATTTGGTGATAAAGCCTACTTAATAACGTCAGATTGCACATCATTACAACAACACTTACCATATTATCACAGACGATGGTGTATCAACCACCCCAGACCTGACTTAAGTGGAAAATGAAATAAATTGCGGTTATGCGCAATGCACACTTGTTTGCATATGAGCAAAGGTGTTTTTAAGAGTCTAACTTGCAAATGCCAGACCACTGATTCAACAAACCTGCTTTCCTGCAGTCTGCATTTTTCTGACTATTGTGTAGTAAGTAATGAATATACTATATATATATATACAGTACAGACCAAAAGTTTGGAAACATTACTATTTTTAATGTTTTTGAAAGAAGTTTCTTCTGCTCATCAAGCCTGCATTTATTTGATCAAAAATACAGAAAAAACTGTAATATTGTGAAATATTATTACAACTTCAAATAATAATAGTTTTCTATTTGAATATACTTTAAAAAAAATTATTCCTGTGATGCAAAGCTGAATTTTCAGCATCATTACTCCAGCCTTCAGTGTCACATGTAACATCCAGTCTATCACATGATCATCTAGAAGTCATTCTAATATTCTGATTTATTATGAGTGTTGGAAACAGTTCTGCTGTCTAATATATTTGATCAATAAAAGGTTAAAAAGAACTGCATTTATTAAAAAAAAAACAAATTCTAATAATATATTTTCTTTACTATCACTTTTTATCAATTTAACACATCCTTGCTGAATAAAAGTATTGATTTTATTTAAAAAAAAGAAAGAAAAAAAAATTACTGACCCCAAATTACTGACCAGTAGTGTATATTGTTATTACAAAATATTTAAATTTTAAAAACATAGCTTTTTTTTTTTTACTTTTTATTCATCAAAGTATCCTAAAAAAGTATCACATGTTCTGAAAAAATATTAAGCAGCAGAACTGTTTCCAACTTTGATAATGAATCATCATATTAGAATGATTTCTAAAGGATCATGTGATAATGATCCTAAAAATTCAGCTTTGCATCAACCCTTACCCTAACCCTAACGAGTAAAAGTATAAATTTTAATTACAAACCCTATTCCAAAAAAGTTGGGACACTGTACAAATTGTGAATAAAAACAGAATGCAATGATGTGGAAGTTTCCAATTTCAATATTTTATTCAGAATACAACATAATAGATAACATATCAAATGTTTAAAGTGTGAAAATCTATCATTTTAAGGGAAAATACGATTTTAAATTTCATGGCATCAACACATCTGATAAAAGTTGGGACAAGGCGATGTTTACCACTGTGTGGGATCCCCTCTCATTTTCATAACAGTCTGCAAACGTCTGGGAGACAAGTTGCTCAAGTTTAGGAATAGGGATGTTGTCCCATTCTTGTCTAATACAGGCTTCTAGTTGCTCAACTGTCTTAGGTCTTCTTTGTCGCATCTTCCTCTTTATGATGCGCCGAATGTTTTCTATGGGTGAAAGATCTAGACTGCAGGCTGGTCATTTCAGTACCCGGATCCTTCTTCTACACAGCCATGATGTTGTAATTGATGCAGTATGTGGTCTGTCATTGTCATGTTGAAAAATGCAAGGTCTTCCCTGAAAGAGATGACGTCTGGATGGGAGCATATGTTGTTCTAGAACTTGGATATACCTTTTCAACACTGATGGTGCCTATATGTGTAAGCTGCCCATGCTACACGCACTCATGCCCAGTATACCATCAGAGATACAGGCCTCTGAACTGAGCACTGATAACAAATTGGGTTGTCCTTGTCCTCTTTAGTACGCATGACATGGCGTCCTAGTTTTCCAAACAGAACTTCCAAAAAAATTCCACTTTGCCACAGTCCATTTTAAATGAGCCTTGGCCCAGAGAAAATGCCTGTGCTTCTGGATCATGTTTAGATATGGCTTATTTTTATTTCCTTTTTAGTTTTAGCTGGCAGCGGCGAATAGCAAGGAGAATTGTGTTCACCAACAATGTTTTCTAGAAGTATTGCTGAGCCCATGTTGTGATTTCCATTACAGTAGCATTCCTGTATGTGATGCATTGCCGTCTAAGGGCTGAAGATCTCGGGCATCCAGTATGGTTCAGTGATTGTTCCAGATTCTCTGAATCTTTGGATGATACTATGCACTGTAGATGACGATAACTTCAAACTCTTTGCAATTTTTCTCTGAGAAACTCCTTTCTGATAATGCTCCACTATTTTTCACTGCAGCATTGGGGGAATTGGTGATCCTCTGCCCATGTTGCCAACTGACCTAATAAGTTGCAAATTGGTCCTCCAGCTGTTCCTTATATGTACATTTAACTTTTCCGGCCTCTTATTGCTACCTGTCCCAACTTTTTTGGAATGTGTTGCTCTCATGAAACCCAAAATGAGACAATATTTGGCATGCCATTTCAAAATGTCTCACTTTCAACATTTGATATGTTATCTGTATTATACTGAATAAAATACTGTGAAAAAAAGTTTGAGATTTGTAAATTATTCCATTCACAATTTGTACAGTGTCCCAACTTTTTAGGGCCCGAGCACCGATGGTGCAAGGACCCTCTTGTATCTGTTTCGTCTATTCTTCTTCTTCTTCTTTTCCCAAATGAATTGCATTTTTGAGTCGTCAAGTCACCTTTATTTATATAGCGCTTTAAACAAAATACATTGCGTCAAAGCAACTGAACAACATTCATTAGGAAAACAGTGTGAATAATGCAAAATGAGAGTTAAAGGCAGTTCGTCATTGAATTCAGTGATGTCATCTCTGATCAGTTTAAATAGTGTCTGTGCATTTATTTGCAATCAAGTCAATGATATCGCTGTAGATGAAGTGACCCCGATTAAGCAAGTCAGCGGCAAGGAACAGAAGCTCCATCGGTGACAGAATGGAGAAAAAAACCTTGGGAGAAACCAGGCTCAGTTGGGGGGCCAGTTCTCTTGTCCCGGTGGTCGTCTGAGACAAGGTCTTTACAGGGGATCTGTATCTGGGGCTCTAGTTGTCCTGGTCTCCGCTGTGTTTCAGGGATGTAGAGGTCCTTTCTAGGTGATGATCCAGCATCTGGTCTGGATACGTACTGGATCCGGGTGACTGCAGTGACCCTCTGATCTGGACACAGACTGGATCTGGTGGCTACGCTGACCTCGGAATAAGAGAGAAACAGACTAATATTAGCGTAGATGCCATTCTTCTAATGATGTAGCAAGTACATCAGGTGTTATGGGAAGTGTTTCCGGTTCCGGATTACCTAATTAATGCAGCCTAAAAATCCTTTAACGGATTTGGATATTAAAAGCATATTAGTATGTTATGTGTAAGACAGGTTAAAGAGATGGGTCTTTAATCTAGATTTAAACTGCAAGAGTGTGTCTGCCTCCCGAACAATGTTAGGTAGGTTATTCCAGAGTTTAGGCACCAAATATGAATTGAGGGCTTAAACATGCTCAAAAAGTCATGAAACTTTGCACACACGTCAAACCTGGTGAAAATTTACGTCTTATATAAGATTCAGAAGAGGGTGTGGCAAAATGGCTCCACAGCGCCACCTATACTAAAAAAATCAACAGCCTTCCAGCTATGTTTCACGTTCATGCATGAAAATTGGCACACATATGTAACACACCAATACCTACAAAAAAGACTCGTGGAGCAAAATTCGAAACCCAACAGGAAGTCAGTTATTTTAAATATTATGAGCAAATTTTGTGTAATTTTTGTCATTTCCATGTGTTGTATTTTAACAAACTCCTCCTAGAGATTTATTCAGATCAACACCAAATTTGGTATGCCTAATCTAAAGGCCTTTGCGATGTTAAATTGCGAAGATCTTGAGTTTTTGTTGAAGGGCGTGTCCGTGGCAGCCTGGTGAATTTCGATGATTCACCATGAAAAATGAAGTTGCTATAACTCAGACATACAATGTCCAATCTGCCCCAAACTTCACATGTTTAATAAGACTCCTGCCCTTAATAGATCTACATGCCCATATTCAGTTATAGTCATAGCGCCACCTGCTGGCAACAGGAAGTGACATGTTTTACGCTGCGACAAACTACTCCTACAAATTTTTTGACATTAATGTATTTTTTGTGGTCAGTCTAATCTAAAGGCCTGTGCAATGTTAAATTGTGGAGATCTAGAGTTTTTGTTAAAAGGTGTGTCCATGGCGCCATGACAAAATTTAATGTCTCGCCACAGCAAGAGAAGTTCTCACCATGGGAATAAAAGATGTTATAAATCAGGCATAAAATGTTCAATCTTCCCCAAACATCACATATTTGATAAGAGTCCTGGCCTGAACACATCTGAAGGCCAATATTCCATTAAAATGAAATAGAAATAGAAAGATTGGCACATATATGGAATATACTTTGATATATTCCACTTATATTTATGACTTTAAATGCATATTTCTCACCGTTCACCTTTTTACTAAAGCCACTCGCTGCCGGTGAGCCCGGGTGCGAGGGCCCGTTCATCGCTGCTTGCAGCTATAATTTTGGAATTGGGTTTGTAAGTAAAAGTAAAAGTTGGCTGAAATATAAAAACTCAAGTAAAGTACAGATACACGCAAAAAATATTTAAGTACTGTAACCAAGTATTTTTACTTCCTTTGTGTTTACAACAATACTACAACATTGTTTTAATACTACAACATCATTTAGCCGATCACAGACAAATCTGTTTATTTTTTTAATGCAATGGCCAATCCCTCTTCAAAGTGTTCAAAGTGATCTTGCAATTAGTGACAGCTTTTTAGTGATTATAAAGGGAGTGGTCTTTGTGCAATAGCAGTGGACAAGGTAAAAATATGTCACAACTAGACATGTGCCGGTATTCGGTAATGCGATATGTAACAGTAATGAATATGCATGATATTTCTATTGCGGGCACTTCTAAATATCATGAATAATTATATATTACAAATTATTCTGAATTTGGGATACATTTTAAGAATAGTATTCCATTGAGCTGGTCAAAATGCACAACACTGCTATATGCTGCTTAAAAGAGGCTTGTGAGCTCTGATGTAAACAAGCAGCATGAGGAGCACTTGGGGGAACATGTGAGAGATGCCCTGAATGAAAGCACATTCACTCTCTGACAGCAGATGGTGCTAAACTGCAGAAAATGCAGCTCTTACCCTGGAAACTCCATAAATAAAGCAAATACTCTACTTTCTAAAACATATTCAAATAATTAAAAAATATATTTAAAAAAAAAATCCATTCAGATTTGTGTATTCGCTATAATGTTCATCACAGTGCCAAATATTTAAGTATTTAGACTTAATAGGCTAATTATTTAAAACTTTTTATGTTATTTTAATCTGGATTACAACATGCCCTATATTGTTTGAAAGCTTCATTAGTTAACATTAGTTAATTCATTAGTTAACATAAACTGCCAGTGAAAAAGTCTTCTGAACATTAATTTATCTTAGATATTCCAATATTTAACACATTGTTAAAATCTAAACTTTGCAACTGTATTATTTAATTAGCGTTAATGTATTACTAACTTGTATTTTTTTTAACGAAGATTAATAACTTCTGTAGCAAATGTAGCTATTGCTCATTTTGAATGTAAATGGATAACTAATAAGGTTTTATTGTAGTGATACCTATGGGTCTTTATAGTTCTTTTGCACTTTAAACTTTATATATTTTTCTGTATTGCTTTATTGAATTTAAATGTCAGTTATTTTTGTTTTAAGAAAAAAGTTATTTAACCTGTTATACTGTATTATGACCGCTAATTAATTTTTTTTAAATAAATTTCAATACCGTATACCGTGATAAATACATAAGCAATTAATTGCAAAAGGATAATTTTATACCGGCATATCCCTAGTCACAACAGATTAAGGCACCGTTCACTATTTTCAGAAGCACCTTCAGTGATTTGGTTCTGAGACCAGGCCTGATCTGAATACTAAGTAAACCAGGACTTTCTGCTTTGGTCTGCACCAAAAGAACCAAGAGAATGGAACTACAAGTGTAAACACACCATTAAACTCTGATCAAATAATAAAGAGTTCATATAAGCACATCATACACAAATTAAGTTTAAAGAAGGAATTTTATTATTTACCTCACTCATGTCACAGATTTTTTTTCCTGAGCCAAGTATATTGGAGTAAAAAAAGGCTTATAAACTAGTGTTAATTTTGGCATACATGTAGAGTTTAGCAAATGTTCTTCTCAATCTTTCTTCACACTGACGTACATTTAAGGTGAAAATGTAATTGTCTTGTTAGACGTTCATAAGTGGCAGGTTTATTAGGAAAAAATATAAACGTAAAAAAAAAAGAAATTTAGGAGAATCAGTGAATTGTGAACGACTTATTACCATTGTGCAAATAATATGCAATCATGTAATCCATAAAAAAGTAACTGTAGTCTGATTGCAAGTATTTTAAAAAGTAGTTTACTCTAATTACAAGTACTTGAGTTTTGGAATCGGATTACGTAATCCAGATTACATGTAATCCGTTACTACCCAGCTCTGCAAGTAAGTTATTACGGTAGCGTAAAAGGCATTAATAAGTATAGCATAATAGATTTGAGCTCTTATTAATGAAAATTTGGTCTTTTAATCACATCTTATGCGTAAAGGTTTTCATAGCTTTGTAAATGTTTTTGATGATAGTTTGTCAATAGATAAATCGAAGTAAGCTAATTAATTAAACCCAAAAGTCTGCACTGTAGTCTATCAGTGACGTCACTTGCATGCAGTCAAAAATGGGTTGAAACTTAGAAAATTTCTAATGGAAGCTGCTGACAGAGATAGAAAACACAGGTGATTCGAGAAAGCTTATTAAATAACTTCATATTTATTTTTTTACAATATATCATCATGCATCTGTAAAATCTAAAAATCTTAAGATTTTTTTGTATGTTTTCCATTTTACTATTTTTCTTTTCTGCATTTCCCCTATTCTCTAGTTTTTTTCATTTCTAATAAGGAGCTGGAGGTCGTGGAGAAGCAGATCCGTGGCCTTGTGGAGAAGCAGGCCCAGCTGAGAGAGTGGAGAGCTGTGCTGGAAACATTCAGGGGTTGATGCTCATAAGTCCGGGGTAAATATACAGCACGCTGCTAACTCTCCCATCACCTCTACTCTGTGTGGTTCTCTGCACAGGCTCGGTGTACCCAGGATGCGATCTTCCCAGATGTCCTTCACTCTATTTCACAGTGTAAGACATGAGCCAGGCCCTGGGCGACGACCTCTTCCCTCTGCAGCCTCCAGTCTTAAGGATCTCCACCCGAACCCGATTTGCTTCACTTTGCGAGACAGAACACAACGCTGTGATCGACTCCATCGTTCATGCTATGTTAGCCGAAGGTGAAGTGCACACTCACTGTTTCCCTAGTGCTCGTGTTCTTGATATTTCTGCACAGATACCCGCGATCCTGAAGGGTGAAGAGAGCCCCAGAGCGGTCGTGCTTCACTTCGGGGTTAACGACACCATGCTGCGGCAGACGGAGACACTGAAGAGGGACTTCAGGAGCCTGATCAAGACCTGATCATCGTGTCAGGAACGGTTCCCACTTATAAACGAGGACACAAAAGGTTCAGTAGACTTGTTGCTTTAAATCAGTTATTTGTTAATATTTGGAATCTTTTCCAGGAGCATCCTAGGCTTTTTCGCGGTGATGGCCTGCTCCCCAGCAGAGTCGGAGCGGAGCTGCTCTCTGACAACATCTCCAGGACACTTCGCTCCATGTGACTAGTAAGCCAATTCTCAAATAACTGCTATGATGACTTTTGTTCTACCCACTTAAATAGAAGTGGTAAATTATCCCTTTAACAGTTGTGAAAAGGGAGAAACTTAAAAAAAAAATAGTTGTTCATATATAATATATATAATTTATCATTTTTGAAAGAAGCAGAATAAGACAATAAGACAAATACGAAAGAGAAACAAGTTAAACTCATTTTTCAGATACAGTAGGTTCACTTTACATATTTATTTAACATCTTTGTTGGTTAATATTAATGACTCGAATAGGTACTTTATTAGGAAAGTGATAAAAAATTATGTGAAATGTGGCCAAGTATGGTGACCCATACTCGGAATTAGTGCTCTGCATTTACACCATCCAAAGTGCACACACAGCAGTAAACACACACACACACGGATTAATATTATATTCCGGTCTAATCTTATTAACGAAGATGCAGCATAAATTTTGTCATAGTTTTTATCATCAGATATTAGTTTTAGGTCGTCAATGTCAAAATATACAATCAATGCAGGCTTTAGAAAAGAAATCTGATTGTTATTAAACCAGAAAAATGCTAAATTAATAAACAAAAAAAAATTAAGTTTGGGCTCATAATCATTAGATCACTCGCACCCAAAGAAGTTATTGTAAATGAAATGATCACAGAAAATAGTTTTGATGTACTCTGCTTGACTGAAACCTGGCTAAAACCAAATGATTATTTTGGTCTAAATGAGTCTACTCCACCAAACTACTGTTATAAGCATGAGCCCTGTCAGACTGGACGTGGAGGAGGTGTTGCAACAATATATAGTGATATTCTCAATGTTACCCAGAAAACAGGAGACAGGTTTAACTCATTCGAAAAACTTATGCTTAATGTTACACTGTCACATATGCAAAAGATGTCTATTGTATTGCTTGGTCTGGCTACTAGGGGTGTGACGAGACACTTATCCCACAAGACGAGACGACAGGTTTCCCGCGTGGTCTTAAAAAGCCTTAAAAGCATTGAATTTATTAATTTGGAAATAATACCTTACAAAGACTTTAAAAAGTCTTGAATTTTGATGACTGGGTCTTAAAATTTTTGCTGTATGTAACTTCTCCGTATTGTATTTTTCCTCAAAAGTTTCATTTGTCAACCACGATTATTTTGATTAAATGACGTAGTATAAATAAAAAGTGGCGGAGCCAATATTTGAGAACGCAACGCAGCCCCGAGTCACAGTACAAAATACTGTGAACACGTGATGCCTTCAGTAAATGATGATCACGTGCTACAGAACCCCAACCATAGACTGAAACACAACACACAACACAGACCTCAAGCAACAAGCAAAGGATAAGCGCGAAAAATCAACTAAAATCTCAGCATTCCACAGGAAAGGTTGACTGACACCGTTATATTTTTAACGTTTGTTTTTACGTTAGCTAGCTACCAATTTCATTGTGAGGTTATGGGGAAATGTAAATTTTATGAAGTGTGGCTGTATAAAAACTGTTTTCGTCATTGGTTAAAACCAGTGGACAACAAAGTTTTTGAGGCTTTTGCACCATATGCAAAAAAAGGATTCAGCTAGGTACAATGGGAATTAAGGCATTAGAGTCTCATGCCAAGTCGTCCAAGCACATGAACGCTCTCAATGGACAAAAACAAACTCCTTCCATCGCCTGCGTGTTTCAACCAACGAATGTTAGCCAGCCAGCTGCTAACGTGCCTGAAGCGGCAGCAGGAACTAATGTTAGCCAGCTTGCTGCTAGCGCTGCAGACCCTCCAGCTATGACTGCAATTAGAGTGGATCATCGCACAGCTTTTGGGTCCACACCAACAATGAAAGCTGAGGGGTTGTGGACTCTTAACACAATCGCTAAACACCAGTCCTACAATGGAAATGAGGGTATCTCAGAGCTTTTCAAGTGCATGTTCCCTACTCCGACATCGCCAAAATGTTCACTTGCGGTCCAGACAAAACAGCTTATATAGCCTAGTTTGGTTTAGCTATTCACATCAAAGAAGAACTGGTGTCCAAAGTCATCAAATAGCCGTTTGTTCTGATGTTTGATGAGAGTCTCAACGAAACTATGAAAAACAAACAGCTGGATGTGCACGTCTGCTTCTGGAACGAGGAACAGGTTCAGTCCAGATATCTGGGCTCTACATTTTTTTCATATTATTATATTATATTACATGACTAATTAGTTATTTCCCTTAACAATATGTGCTCATCCAGTCCTCTTATTTGAATAATCAAATGCAACCCTTTTTTCAAAAATGTATGGACAGACTGAACCTCAGGGACTTGGTGTCCCTCTCAATGGATGGGCCCAGTGTGAATTGGAAACTCTTCGACCTTTTCCAGAAAGATCACGCTGAACAGTATGGAGGTGAGAAGTTTAGAATACTATTACTGTTTTGTGGGTGAGTGTGAATGTGATCTATTAATAATTGTAATAATGCATTTTATTTGTAGTGCACTTTACATTGAACAAACAATCTCGTAGTGCTACAGAGCAAAAATTTATTCATGGGTGCAACATTTGCGGTAACAAAACAATCTCCATGTGATACAAAATATTAATTTGGTTTCTAATATTAAGTTTTGCAATGGATTCTTCAGGTGCTCAGCTCATTTGTGTGGGGAGCTGTGGCCTACACACGCTACACAATGCATTCAAGTGTGGGTTCACTGCATGGCAGCTAGACAAGTTGCTGAAAGCAATGCACACATTCTTCCTCAATGTGCCCGCCAGGAGAGAGGATTACATCACAGTAACCAAGTCATAGTGGCCTTGTCATAGTTTTTGTAATATATGGCTAAGTTGAAATGTCCTGCCTCTCTGTCTGCCTCTCTCTGTCAACATCTTATGACACAGTTGCAGCAGCCATGAAGGATCCACTCATCTTGGCCAAATTGCATTTTTACACGGCACTCGCCAGGACCTTCACTCCCTTCCTGAAAAAATATCAGACATATGAGCCTGTGCTTCCATTCCTTCTGAAGGACCTGACTGAGTTGATGATGGTAATAATTTACTTAAAGTGCAACTCACCCCCAAATCATTTTTCTTTGCTGATAAACTGTATGAATAAGTGTCTAATAGTGATGTCTACATGTCTGGTAATTTTTTTTTGGTATTTTAGTACATTTTAGTACATTTTCTACCAAAAACCATTAGTGTGGTGCCCTCTTCGGGTTAAAACTGGTTCAGAGGTTTCTCCAGGACAAACAGCTAACGGATTCTTCTGCGGATAGGAATAAGAAAGGCAAATCATAGGCTATACATGAATTTATCCTAAACCTGATTGGCTGGTAATGCCCTATAGCCTAATTATTATTATTTTTTTCCCCACATATTTTCTCATCTGTTTTGTCATAGGGGATGTCATACTGCAGCACTTGGACAGTTTCCTATCCTTGGAGAGCCGGAGTGAGGACTTCCCATGCAGAAGAGGCTGGACATCTTCCTGAGGAGTGCCATGGAACCTTATCCAGAGCTGTGGGGCTTCTGCAAGAAGCTGCTTATCCTTTCCCAGGGCCAAGCTACAGTTGAACATGGATTCTCTATCAACAAAGAGGTGGAGTCAGACAATATTCAAGAGGACACTGTGGTCACACGGAGGCTGGGGTGTGATTATATCACACAACACGGAGGTGTTACCCAGGTAAGAATGACCCCTGCCTGGACAAGTAAAATGCTTTTGACTTAAAAGTTGACAGAATCAACATATTTGGCTTCTTGAGTTTGTCACTGACTCTGGTTCTCTTTTCCCAATCCTATACCTAGGTTCCACTTAGTAAAGTGCTACTCGAGAGTGTAGCAAGAGCTAGGACCAGATATCGTGCCCATCTTGAGACCGAGAGAAAGAAAAGGGAGGCAAAATCCCAGGCTCTTAGGAGGAAAGAGGCAGAGGACTGTCTTCAGGAGCTAAAGGTGAAGAGGAGACGCATACAAGAGGTGTGTGAGGGTCTGGCTAGGGATGTGGACAGGCTGGCTGAGGAGGCTGAAAGGAAGGTAGGAAGCAAGATGGCTGACCTGATCTCCAGGTCCAACCTCCTGCGGAGAGGCCATAAGGAGAAGTTGACGGAACTGGCTGTCCTTGATCAAGAGATTGCTGCCCTGAGTGAAGAGCTAAGCAGTTGACTGTGTTTCTTAATAAAATTTATTGTTGAGTTCTGATTTTCGATGTTTATTGTTCAAGGGTCTCTCAGTTCCCCATATGCCCAGCATGGAATAAGTAGCTAGCTAATGTTAAAAAACAACTTAACATTGTTTGGCAAACTTTCTTGTGCCCTACTGAAATGTTTTTATTTTTCACACCTGCTTGGCTTATCTTTTACCCATTCCACATTTGAAAAATAAATGAACATAAGTTAAAGGATTTCATTTTTCTTTGCTGGTAGGGACATGAAATAGGTATAATTTTTAATATAAATGGTCTCAAAAAGGTCTTAAAAAGACTTGAATTTAACTTGAAGAAACCTGTATGAACCCTGGACGAGACACGAGACTGGGTTCACGAGACGAGATGTAACATTTTCTTTTTTAAAGAAATCCTCAATGATAAAATATATATGGAAAATGTGTCTTTTATTCAATTGAAAAACACAAAATGCAAGAAATGTGGGTACATTTTGAAATCAAATTCTACTTTATGAAATAAAACATTTATTTTAATACATTTAATTCAGGTATAAACAACATATAAATATTGCAAAAGTTTTTGCCACAAACTCATCTGACAGGGAAGTAAAAAACTATATATTGTACATAAAAATAAACAACACAAATAATATCCCTTTAAAGTAGCAGTCAGTCAAGTTTTTTTTATTTAGTAAACTGGTTTCCACTTTAATAAAAAAAATCCCCATTTAAATTTTCTCAACTCTTTTTTTAATAGTATATACATTTTCACATCAATTTATTAAAAGTTTAAGAAAAAGAAAAAAAATACATGTATAGAGCCCTCTGAAATGTTTTATTTTTTCTTACCATATTATTATTATTATTTTTATTGTTACCAAATTCTGTGTTTAAGCATGTCTAACTATTTGAATGCATAACACAATTTATTCATTTTATTTTTTCTTAAAGTAGCCTTACTGATATAGATATCATACCTCAAAGTGATGATGTTACTGACCACTTCCTTGTATCGTGCATGCTGCATATTACTGATATAACTATATTTCCAAAATGAGCATTACGAATGTAAGAGCCTTACATCACATTATAACAATCATTGTTAATGTTTGAATTGTATTTCAGGGTAGTTTGTGAAGACAGAGATTCATTAAACTAAACTATAATACAACTGTTCATAAGATATTGCATATGATTTTCAATTAATTATTTGGAGTGGTTTGGTTAAGGGAGTAATTAGCTGATGTATTATTGTGGGAGCATGTGATTAGTTGATGAATTGTGTGCATGGTTAAAGACGGCTCTTAAATATTTAAATGCAATATACTGAGTGCCTATAAGAATTGCATATTTGTGCATAATGTTTTGACCCTGGATGCTTACAGAATGATATAGATATTTAAATATATGGAAATTTATTTATTATTAATATATTTCAATCTATGTGCTTCTGTATGGGGCTGAATGCTGAATGCTTTACTTACTGGAAACGTCACAAAGTTACGTTGTGGGGACGTACTGTATTGTGGAGAGAGTGTATATAATTTAGATCCCTTTGGGATCCTTTCTTATATATCTCTTAGTAGAAGACTGATGAACAGTTGAGAGATCACCAGCTAAATTGCTGTCTACTTGCAGTTGTTTGAGTTTGCTACTTGAATACCATGTATATAGATTAACCTCGTACTTCTGATAACTCTATTAAATCATAAAAATGATTTCTCACCTTATCCTTGTAGCCCAGGTTTGATAGATGGAAGTATTCCTCGTAGTTCAAATGATAAAGCAACAATTGAGTATATTTCTTAATATTTTATTAAGTAAATTAATACAGCAAAATTTTAATCAAGTGAATATAAGAGTTATATGTTTCTATCAATAGCTAGTCAAGCGATAAGCTTTCCCAATATCTTAACTGCTGGTGTAAAATACGTTGATCTGGGAGAAGAGCGAATTAAAAGCAAAAGACTATCAGTATATATAGTCTATTTTACTGCTGAAGCAGGCTAATGTGTTTGAAGCAGCTAAATGTAAAGTGTATCTTCAAGCTTGCTTCATGGGCTGCTGTCTTTCCCCAATAACTCCAGCTCGTGCAGGAGTAGAGTCAGGTCGTCTGCTTCCTGGTCGGGAGCTGCGATGTTGCAGGTCGGTTCCTCCGGAAGAAGTGCTTGACCATATTTGGTCGTGTCTGTCTCCTCTGGGGTTGGTGTAATAGCGGTCACGGCATTCGTGCCTTCTCCTACAATATATATACACATATATACATACATATACACATATACACACACACACACACACACATATATATATATATACATACATATACACACATATATATATACACATATACACACGTATACATATATATATATACACACGTATACATATATATATATACACACGTATACATATATATATATATATATACACACGTATACATATATATATATATATATACACACGTATACATATATATATATATATATACACACGTATACATATATATATATATATACACACGTATACATATATATATATATATACACACGTATACATATATATATATATATACACACGTATACATATATATATATATACACACGTATACATATATATATATATACACACGTATACATATATATATATACACACGTATACATATATATATATACACACGTATACATATATATATATACACACGTATACATATATATATATATATACACACGTATACATATATATATATATATACACACGTATACATATATATATATATATACACACGTATACATATATATATATATATACACACGTATACATATATATATATATATACACACGTATACATATATATATATATATACACACGTATACATA
>NC_081799.1:2948900-2951400 GCF_963082965.1 Carassius carassius
TGAGAGCGCATGCAAATCACCCACACGCTTCACCGAAGCGAGAGCCAACAAGAATACTGTCTTGAACGACAGATGCTGAAGGCTAACCGATTGGATAAGCTCAAAAGGGGGACCCTTCAAGGCTTCCAAAACCGCCGCGAGGTCCCACATAGGGACTGACGGAGGTCTGGGAGGATTCAGCCTCCTAGCTCCTCTGAGGAACCGGATGACTAAATCATTCCGTCCTATTGACTGACCGAGCGCCGTTTCAGAAAACGCTGCGATGGCCGCCACAAACTTTTGAGCATGGATGGGGCTCTGCCCTTATCCAACAGCTCCTGTAGGAAGGAGAGGACCTCCGTCACCTCACAACTAAGGGGTGAATAACCTCGAGCTGTGCACCAGCTGGAGAAAACTACCACTTCGAGGCATACAGACGTCGTGTTGACGGAGCTCTAGCCTGAGTGATGATATTTAGCACTCCTACTGCGAGATCAGCGGGTAACCGTTGAGCGCCCACACATGGAGGGACCGCAACTCCGGTTGAGGGTGCCCAATCGAGCCCCTGGCCTGCGAGAGGAGGTCCCTCCTCAACGGTACCGGCCACGGGGCGATATCTGCTAACTGCATCAAATCTGGGAACCATGGTTGGTTCATCCAAAGAGGTGCTACAAGCAGTATTGAACATCTCGTTTCTCTCACCCGTTCTATCACCTGCGGAAGGAGGGAGACGGGAGGGAAAGCATAAAGCGGGCAGCACGGCCATTCCCGTGACAGCGCGCTTTCGTTCTTGGAAAAGAACACAGGGCAGTGAGCGTTTTCGTGGGACACGAAGAGGTCCACCTCCGCCCTGCCAAATCTCTCCCACAACAGCCGGACTGTTTGCGGGTGTAGAGACCATTCGCTCATAGGAACATTGCCTCTGGACAGCCTGTCTGGACCCAGAATCTGTAGCCCAGGCACATGCACTGCCCTCAGCGAACGCATGTCGCGCTGAGCCCAAACCAGGAGGCGTTCTGCTAGCCTGTACAGGTTTCAGGACCCGAGGCCGCCCCGGCGATTTATGTAGGACACCACAGACATGTTGCCCAAACGGACTAAGACGTGGTGATCCTTGATTTGGGGACAAAAGCACTTCAGCGCGTTCTCCACTGCCAGCATTTCCAGACAGTTGATATGATGGAGCTTTTCCCGTTCTGACCATAGGCCAAAGGACGGTCTGCCCTCGAGCAGCGCTCCCCATCCCGAAGTGGAGGCGTCCGTCGACACCATCTTCACATTCGGGGAAGTCCCCAGGCTTACACCTGATCGGTACCAGCCGTTCGCTGTCCAAGGTGCCAGAGCTGTGACACAGCTCTGATTGACCTTGAGATGCCGCCGGCCAGACGCCCACGCTCTGCGCGGCACTCGCATCTTCAGCCAGAACTGCAGGGGGCGCATGCGGAGCAGGCCCAGCTGCAGAGCCGGAGATGCTGAGGCCATGAGGCCCAGCATCTTCTGACAGTGTTTGAGCGACACGGTCGCGCCGCAGCGGAAAGAACTCGCTGCGCGCTGAATGCCCATCACGCGCTGTGGTGACAGCCGCGCCGTCATGGAACACGAGTTCAGAACTATACCCAGAAACAGAATCGTCTGACTGGGGTTCAGCGAACTCTTCGCCCAATGACACTGAGGCCGAGCTTCTCGAGGTGATCGGACCAGAACCAGCCAGTCGTCCAAATAATTCAGCACTCGCATGCCTCTGAGTCTGAGAGGAGTGAGCGCTGCATCCATGCACCTCGTAAATGTACGAGGAGCCACGGAGGACTATAAACTGGTATGCCTGGCCCTCGAAGGCGAATCTCAAATATCGCCTGTGGTTTGACGCTATCTGTATTTGAAAATACGCGTCCCTCAGATCTATTGACATGAACCAGTCCCCTCTGCGAATCTGCGCGAGGAGTTTCCTGGTCGTAAGCATTTTGAAACTGCGTTTCATCAATGCCTTGTTCAGCGGTCTTAGATCCAGTATGGGCCTGAGACCCCCGTCTCTCTTGGGCACCAGAAAGTATCTGCTGTACAGCCCCCCCTCGCTTTGAGCTTGAGACACAGGCTCTACAGCCCCTTTGCTCAACAGTTTTGATATTTCGGCCCGAAGTATGTGTGCTACTTCTGTTTTGACCGTAGTTTCGACACGCACTGAAAAGCGCGGAGGGCGTCGAAAAAACTGTAGCGAGTAGCCTCTCTTTATAATGCCTAGCACCCAATCCAAAACTCCTGGAAGTGCTGATCATGCATCTGCATGAATGGCTAAGGGCTGGATGCGAAGCGCGCTCTGTTGACTGGGCAACGGCGGCACTCGGGTGTGCTGCACATTTGAGGCGGGGAGCGCGCTGATCACAGCGGGCAGATCGCTCCTCTTCGACCCCGTCCCGGCGCTTAACCGACTGGGGGAAGGCTGAGCAGGTCCCGTGGGACTCGATATGTCTGCGAGTAACTGTGGGCTGCATATGTGCACATTTACCACTTTCAACTCGCTGTC